>NC_089509.1:29990475-30280475 GCF_036850995.1 Saccopteryx leptura | reverse complement strand
TTAATGATGTCCGACAATGTTTATGCAGAGTTCTTCCAGGAAAACTGTTTGGACTGTGAGTCCGTGGTTATGGGGCACAGGGTTACAGGGCAGAGTATCCAATTTGCTCTCTGAAAGGTTTGAATGAGAAAGAACTCTTCTTTCTTATGTTTAAGACAAGATCAAATGAATAAATGTTACCCCCTTTTTTGGGATATACTCTGCAGCATGCTTTCAAAATATATTTTTCAATGTGTATGTTATAAAACCTTCCTTTTGTAAACAAAATTTATTTTTTAAACTGTGTTCACTAAGCATTCACAAAATATGGTATGTATATACATATAGTTCATTGTAACACAAAGTAGTAATAACTTCTACACTAGTTTATGAGAAATGTCCCTTATGTGCCTGCAATCCAGGGAAAAATGTGTTATGACCACAGTTATTTCAGTGTTATTGGGCAGTTAGAATCTATTAAGGATCTTAAAGAGGCATATATCTTGACACTGAAATGTGCAGTTATTCTTATCTCTATAAATGTCACCCTGTAGCCAAGTTGTAGGGAAGGATAGGAGGAACTAGTTTGTGTGTGTGTTGTGTGTACATGTGTGTTTGAAATTGAACACAAATTAACAATGCAAAAATAAGGAATATATGGTGTTATAATAAAAAAAGAATGGATCATATGAGCACACAGCAATAATTTTTTTTCTACTAGAAAACAGACAACCTTAAAACTATTGGATTACATCAATAGCCTGTAAATTTAAAAATATAAAAGTCATATGCATACCACAAATTTTAATTATATGGCAATGTATTTGGAAATCATTTTATTCAAGCTGGCTATGAGGTTTAAATTAAGTGAAATAATGTGCATGAGAACATAAAGCAGAATTCCTGGGAGGATGGTCACCTTTCTTTACTTCTTTTATCTGTATAATGAACAGCTGATCTTTATTTATCAAAGAAAATATTTTTAGTCATACAAAGAACAAATAAAGTATGAATATGTGTGTTGGTGTGTGTGCGAGGACACGTATGTTTGCCAAGAATAGAGGAAAGGTGCGGATGTTAAACATCACTGACATTCTCTTGGAAAACTAATATGTTTGAGTTATAAAGTGACCCGGACTACTACTATCTTCTGCCCTAGAAAGGGATCCAGTAAATCTTTAGAGAAAACCATCTTAGCACTTTCAATTAAGCCAACCTGCGTGAGTAGTCCCTGCATTATCTGAACAACGGAAGGGTAGAGGACAAGTGGAAAATGCCTTTTACTTCCACACAAAGAAACATAAATTCTATTTTTGTTACAAACCCTTGATGAAGTTAACCAGTCATTATATGCACACCACTGTCAGGTACAAAAAGGCACCTATCATTTTTGGTGAGAGGAATTAAGGAATCCACTCTAATCATCCATCTGATACATATTCCAGGACTCTTGACAGACTACAATTTAAAAAGACTTATTTTCCCAAGACAGAGACAAAAAATAATGAAACCATGGGTACTGGGTAATGGATGAGTCAATATAAGACTGCTTTCTGAGCTGATGTTCTTTTCAACCAATTATTTAAAGAAGTAAAACTAAACATTAAAATAGAAAAAATACCTCTCCGAATAGAAAAATTAATCTATCAGAAAGACATAAAAAATGAATGAATGACTAAATGAATGAATGAAAAAAATGCTGGTAAATGACACTGTGTATTCAAAGATTTAAAAGAACTTATGAAACAACTATTCTGAAAGTAGAATGAATAAAGAAATGTTTTCAGGCAAATGGTGTAACATTATAAACTCAGTTGAATTATTATATCAAATGTCTATAGAGGCCAAAAGAGAAATTAATGGAAATAAAATTTATATTCTAGCCTTAAAAATGAAATAAAAATTTTTGAAGATTGGCTGCAAAACTGTTTATTGTAGGTTTACTAATAAAACATAAGTTCTAAGATAAAATATATTTGAAAATAATTTCCTTAGGTTATGATTTGATGTGGCCTGATCAACTCACAGTTTATAGAAACAGAATATAAATTGTAAACACAAAAACTTTATTTTCTTAAATTACAACATAAAGTCCTGTTGAAGACTACTGATTAAAATCATAATAAAAATTATAAAATAGCCTAAAACAGTGAAAAATTAAAATAAACATAAAGAGTGTATTTTAATAATTTTTAAAATATAATAAAAATAAAATGTTTCTTCAAAAATACTAACATTAGGAAAGTTCTAAATACTAATCTTATAGTAAAATATGATTATGCCTTTGTATACTTACAGTTCACATACTATCCTAGAATATAAATAATTCTTCTTCTGTGTGATGTAGTATGTAGAAATACTGAGACTTTAAGCAAATTCATCATAATATTTAAATGGTAATAGCTTATTTCCTGATATATGACATAAAATAAAAATTATTATAGTAAGAGATTATATCTGAAGGTCTAATTATATATTAAAGATTAATTTTTTACTTTGAATAAATTTATATTTAATGCCACACCCTGTTTATCAAAACCTATTTAAAATAGATTGCTCTGTAAATATATGTTGAATGAAATAATTTCACATTCATAAAATATAGTTTTTGTGACCCTGGCCTAATAGCTCAGTCAGTTAAGAGCTTCTTCCCAAAACAACTAGGTTACGGGTTTGATACCTGGTCAGGCCAAACACAGGAAGCAATCAATAAATGCACAACTGAGTGGTACAGCAAATGAATGTTTCTTTTCCTCCTCCCCTCTTTCTCGTCCTTTCTCACTCTGTTTCTTTAAAAATTAGTCAATAAATAAAACCCTAGCCAGAAGATAGCTTGGTTAGTTGGAGCATTCTCCCTGTGTGAAAGTTGCCGGTTCAATTCTCCGGTCAAGGCACATAGAGGAGTAGCTCAATGTTCCTTCTCTCTCTCCCTGCCTCTCTCAAAAACAAAACAAAACAAACAAACAAAACACACACACACACGAAAAAAAAAAAAAACAAGAACAGATTTTTTATTGCATTAACTTCAAATAAATAAAACTTTAAAATTTTACACTGATACCAATCATTCACACCATAAAAAAAATTTTTGCTTCAAATATATATATTTATAATTCCATTAATTCATTTCATTGGTAAGTATCTAAGCTATGTACTGATTCCCATAAATTTCAATTTGTTGTTAAATCTTTATAACTTTTCCTGTTAGGTACACAAAGATACACCTGGATTTGAACTATGTGCTGATCAACACACAAAATGATACAGAAAGTGGTTTCTATACTGGAAGAGAAATAATCTTATAAATAATAAACATCATTTTGTCTATACAAAAATGTTTGGCTTTGAGTTTTACTGGAAACCAAATGGAATAATCTTGTCAATGCAACATTTTGGGAAAATATTAAAATATCAACTTTGATCAAAATAAAAATTTAGCTACAAATAATATCAACAAAACACCCTTCTATTTCTTTCTTTATGTAATTAATAGAGGCTCATTATTTTTCTTATTTTGAAATTAATAGGGTGACATTGGTCAATAAGAATACATAGATTTCAGGTAAACATCTCTATAACATTTGACCTGTTGATTGTGTTGTGTGGCCATCACCCAAAGTCAAATTATTTTCATCACTTTATCATTGTGTATTTGCTCCTCTTTACTCCACTCCCCCAAACCCCCTTTCTTTGGTAAACACATCAATTTTAAATGTGAGGCTTGTTATTTAATAAAGAAATTTATTAAAGTAATACAAAATAAAATTTTTTTGTGTTAGAGTACACCTGTGTGCAGAAAATAGAAGGAAGGTAAGTGTGTTAGGAAGCATTCAAGTTCTCCAGAAAGTTTGTGTGCCTGACTAGTAAACAAGACATAGTAACCTAGCTCATAAGCAGCCTATGCTATCACTGAAAGTTCACTGTGGGTGTTCCCAGACTTTTATCTGTAAAGGCCATTTATTTCCCATTGATCACTGCTTTGGTGTAGAGGGAAAATCATGCATGCTTCCCACTCAGTATTGCAGAATATGTGCCTCCATTTCTGCTTAAATGTCTCTCCTGGTTGGTGATGCCAGAAAACTATATTGTAGTAGTGAGAAACAGTGGTATGGAGAATTACAAGCTAAAAATTTGGGGAATTATATAAAATATGTGTTTATTACAATACTCATTTTTTTTAATTCTCCCCATGAGACTAAGCTAATCCACTTATTTGTCCACATTCTTGGAAAATAATAGCCATGGAAATTCAACCAATAAATGTTCTTTTTTCAACAATATAAAATTTGTTTTAGTGCTATTTCTTGATTAATATTTCTCAGCTCCAATGAGCCCTTCTGTGTAGTAAAGCTAAAGAATAAAATTCTATGACCTATTTCTGCAAACCCAATGGGCTCTTCATACTAGCTTTTCTCAATCGGGGTACTAAACAGTGTCTGGCAGCCTGCACAGGGAGAAGAAATGCTTCCTTGCTATGTTGCTTCTTATTTCTGTTAACATGATGACAGCACTGTTCTTTATACTGGCATTAACAGTTCCCGATTCCCGGACAACATCCCCCCATTCCCAAAACCTGTTTATTTCCCTCCTAAAAAATACTAGCCATTAGCTGGCTAGACGTCCCTTTTCAGAAATTTAATTTCTACTTCTATAGAGAGCCTCTCTGAGGCTTCTAATACACAACAAGCAGTTACACAGTCCCTCTCTTTCTAGATTCCTCTCTTTTAGGGGTCTTTTTCTGGGACATTCTAACTCCTTAGGGTCCTTATTTTGGAGCCACACAACGTTTATTCCCCTCTCAACAAGGACGTTCAGGTCTGCAGCACGAAATCCTATACATTTCTAAATTCTAATAAATACACCAGGTTCTCTTTGTTCCCCAGCTCCAGGCGTGGCAGCTCCTTTCTGTACTTTTTACCTCCACATTACTTACGGGTTTCTATTTTGCTTCTCTCTACTCCAAAACCTGTGTAACCAATTCCTTGTGTTAAATTCTTGCCAGTCAAGTAAGTAATGTCGTTCCAATTTTTCATACTTGACCTTGTTGTATAACACTCCCACTCACATTTTAAACACTAAATGTTTGTAATAAATACAAATTTGATCTTTAAATACACATCAGAGCTGATATAAAAGAAAGAAACTTACAAAACTAAAATATAAAATGAATACAGGGATACCGGGTGATAACTATGTACCCAAATCAGATTCCATCACTGAAAGCTTCTGTCAATTCCTAGATATCTTATGCTCCCACTTTGATGGTTGCTCAAGGAACAGAAAGTGGGATATAAATCCTAAGGACAAGTTGAGGAAGGAAATCTAATAGAATAATTCTGCAGCATAAGCCAGGGACCCAAAGTGTCACACTACAGATAAGAAGGGTGAATGAGAAATCATTTAATCTGGAAAAGAATGTCAGCAAAGAAAGTTGACTGTCTCAAATTTAGCACTGAATGTGGAGGAAACACTATTCCCATGAAATTCATAATCTTAAACTGGCTTTCATGAAGGGTTGTTTTCTAAATTTGTGATTTATAGCCTGAGAAGTCTCAAGTAAATAATTTAATTAAAATGGTCTTGAAACAGTGGTACCTCTAAATACAGATATGGGTAAAAAAAACACACCTCAATTTCAATCCAGGCGACAAACACTTCTCAAGATAATATACCAAGAAAAACATCAGCCAGTATTCATAATAAAAAAGCACATACACACAAGGCACTGTGAATGAGAACCAGTAGCAAAAACAGAGTAGAAAAATACTAGTAAACATTACAGATACTTTAATTATCAGATATAGATTATAAAACTATTATAAATTAAATGTCTAAAGAAATAATATAAAAACTTAAAAATATTCATTTACAAAAGAAAAAGATTATAATTACTTTTAACTACTCAAAGGAAAAAAAAATAGATCCAGTGAAGAAAGACTGTGAAAATTACCTGGAATGTAGATGAGACAGAGACATAGAAAGAAAATAAGAAATATGGAAAATCTAAGAGGGATGGAGCACAGAATGAGATGGCTCTAACGTTAGTATATGCAGAGTTCCAAGGAGTAATAGCTAGAGGCAAAAGAAATAGGTATATAAAGAAAATCAAGTACAATAATTACTTATCAATTATGAAATAGAAAAATATATTTATAAATTCAAATTCAAATGAAAAGATAAATGAAATTTACACCTAAGTAGTGACCATTAAATAAACTGAGAAGATTCTTTAAATACTATTACTACTAATAATAAAAATTTTAATAGAATCAAAGTAAAAAACAAAATGACATTTAAGTTGATGACTGGCATTTTATTATTCTGAGAGGAAACAAACAGAACTATATGATACAAAAATAAAACCTGCCATTTTTAACCATATACTTAGAAAAAGCAGGTTTTTAAGAACAGGTGTCTAATAAAAGTATGAAACACAAAATAAAAATCTGTTGACCACCAAGAGAATTTCCATAAAGTGAATTTGTAAAGAGAAACCATAGACAAGAGAAAAATTCAGAAGAAATGAGAAAGAATAAATAGTGCCATTGGTAAAATGTATGGGTAAATTTGAGCAAGCTTTGACTACTTAAAACAATAATAATATCTACTTTGAGGGTAAACAAAAGAGACCAATGAATTATAGGCAAGAACAGCACATGTTTTGGGGGTTAGATAATTCTAGTTAAAGTACTCCAAGTTCCTTATATGGTTCAGGTAATATTGTGATGGCTATTTATATGTCAACCTGATTAGGCCATGAGGTGTCAGATATTTGGCTAGACATTATTTTGGTAGTACCTGTGAAAGTTTTTTGTTGTTTATTATTTTATTTTTTAGATTTTATTTTTTTCCTTTTAGAGAGAGAGCAAAGGGAAGGAGGAGCAGTAAGCATTAACTCCCAGGCTGAAGGTGTTTCTAAATGAAGTAAGACTTTGAATTGTCAGACTGAGTAAAGCAAAGTAGATTGTCCTCCTTAATATGGGCAGGAGTCATTCAATATGTTGACGACCTGACTAGAACAAAGGTAGAATAATAATTTGCTCTCTCGGCTGGAGGGTCTTTGAACTGGGACATTGGACTTCTCCAGCCTTTGGACTTCGACTCACACATCGTTGGCTCTCCTGGTTCTCAGGCTTTGGGACACAGATTAAAACAGTACTGTTGGCTCTCCTTAGTCTCTATCTTGCCAACTGCAGATCTTGTTACTTTGCAGCCTACGGAATCATGAGCCAATTTTTGTGTAATAAATCTTTATATCTTTATATACACACAAATATATACACATATGTATATAAACAAATATATATATACAGATATAAGATGTATTACGTATATAACAACTATGTTTATAGTTCCTATTGGTTCTGTTTCTCTGGAGAACCCTGACTTAAACATGTATACATGTTGATTAATCTTAAATTTGGGTAAGTATGCCTATCAAATAACTAGAAACTAAAAAAGACTATGTAACTTCTAAAAAGTAAAGAAAAAGTTGAATGAAAATTAAAAGTGTTCAAGAGATTCCCCCCTCCATAAAGGGGGAGAAGGGTAAATAATAATAGCAAAAATACAAGATAAAAATACATATAATTTGATATAACTTAATCCAAATATATCAATAATCAAAAGTAATGTAAATAGAATAAGCAATCCAGTTAAAAAAAAAAGTTTGACACACTTAAAAGATAAGAACATAGAATGACCAAGAGTTAAAGGATTAGTAAACATAGGTCTGGCAAATCCTAAGGAAATAGAAAATTCTATTAATAAAATCAGACATAATTGACTTATAGCAAAAATTATTATAAAAGAGTAAAAGGACTTAAATAATGATAAAAATTCAACTTAATATATATAATAATTCTAAATGATATACATTCAATAATGTAAGTTTAGTATGTATAAAATATAAAAATGGATATAATTGTAACGTGAAGTTGAATCCTTTATTATTATCAGATTTATCACAGTTCTTCAAAAATTGATTAGATAAATTGACTTAAATGACTGAGAATATAGAAGAGTTGAACAATACAATGAATATACATCATAAAATAGAGACTCACAGGGGAAGATACTCAAACACTAGATAATACATACTAATATCATACATATGAAGTAATTAAAAAGTATAAACATATGTTTTCCTTACAATCTAAACTGATTGACATACAGAGCACATTATTGGATGGAAATAGCATCAAGATAAAAAGTTTTAAATATAATAACAAAAAAATCATATGTGTTAGAAAAAGGAAAAACAATTCTAAAATTTATGATTCTAATAAGTACAATAATATATTTAGAAATTAATTTTAACTAACAATTATAAAATAATATGATTAAAATTCATGAGATACAACTAACATAGATGTTACATGAAAAACTATTGTTTTAAGAACTTAGAATAGAAAAGATTAAATATTTAGAAAATAATAAACAAAGCATTCAATATTTTCAGAAATTTAAAAGTAAGCAACAAAATAAAATGCCCAAGAGTAGAAGAAAGGAAGTAATAATAAAAAACAATTCACAATTTAGTGAAATAGAAAATAAAATATACAAATTATCCAATACTGAAAAACATTTCTTCCAACAGAATTAAACGAAGTCAAACTTTGTTCTATTAATAAATAAAATAGTAAAAAAAAATAATAATAGTAATAAAGAGGTTTTATAACTACAGGAAATGCAGAGAATTTTGATAATACAAGGTTTCTATACAAAGTTAAAAGTAGGATGAATGGTAATTTAAAAGAATAAAATTTGTCAAAATTGCACAGAGAAATAGCATAAACCTGAGCATTCACATATCCATTAAATCAATTAATTCAGTAGTTTAATTTTTTTTTCCTTAAGAAAATACAGAAGCATAGACAAATATGAGTGAGTTCTGACCCTGGCTGGCTGACGCAGCTGTGGAGCATTGGCCCGGTGTGTGGGTGTCCTGAGTTAGATTACCTGTCAGGGCACTCAAGAGGAGTGGGCCCCCTTTCTCTCTCCCTCTACCACAGCCATGGCTTAATTAATTCGGGAGCACCCGCCCAGGGAACTGAGGATGGCTCCATGCAGCCTTCCCCTCATGTGCTAAAAATAGCTCAGTTGTCAGCGAAGCCCCAGATCCACAGAACATCATCCCCAGACAGGGTTGCTGGGTAGATCCCAGTCAGGGCGCATGTGGGAATCTGTCTATCTTCCTTTTTTTTTTTTTTTTTTTTTTGTATTTTTCTGAAGCTGGAAACGGGGAGAGACAGTTAGACAGACTCCCGCATGCGCCCGACCGGGATCCACCCGGCACGCCCACCAGGGGCTAAGCTCTGCCCACCAGGGGGCGATGCTCTGCCCACCAGGGGGCGATGCTCTGCCCCTCCGGGGTGTCGCTTTGCCGCGACCAGAGCCACTCTAGCGCCTGGGGCAGAGGCCCAGGAGCCATCCCCAGCGCCAGGGCCATCTTTGCTCCAATGGAGCCTTGGCTGCAGGAGGGGAAGAGAGAGACAGAGAGGAAGGAGGGGGAGGGAGTGGAGAAGCAGATGGGCGCTTCTCCTATGTGCCCTGGCCGGGAATCGAACCCGGTTCCCCCGCACACCAGGCCGACGCTCTACCGCTGAGCCAACCAGCCAGGGCTATCTTCTTTTTTTTTTAACTTAAATATAAAGAGAAAAAAAGAGTGAGTTCTACCAAACATTTTAGGAATAGAAAAAAATAGATCAGCTCATTTTTATGAGGTTAACTCAATTTAACACGAATTCAGATAAAAAACAGTAAAATAAAAAGTGACAAAAGAATCTCTGTCATAAACATGCAAGCAATTGACTTAGAATATTAACATTCCTAATCCAGTTATGAATTAAAAGTGAAACACATCATATCTAAATTATTTTTACTTAAATAATTCAGAGTTGTTTCAATAGCTAAAAGTGTAGTGATATAATTCATTATGAGAAAAGTCATATGACATCTCCATAGGTGGATACAACGTTCAGTAATGTTGACCATACACCCATAATCAATTTTTATAAATTGATAAATACACTGGAAATCCCCTAACTTTATCAGTCATCTATTGAAAACCTGCTGTAACCATTTATTTAATATGTAATATAAAATCTCTAGTATCAAAGCTTAACACATAAGAACCCATAGGAGGTTGAGGCTCTAACTTTTTCTGGACATATATGAATACTTGCATCACAGTGTTTGAAATATGTCTTCCTTGCATCTTTATGTAGGAATTTGGGAACCCAACTCAAAAGTGCTAACGAATTTAGTGTCTTGAGAGGTAAGTTATGATCTATTATTACATCCTACCCTTCAAATAAAGCAATAGAAAGCATGCTTTACTGTTTTCTATGGTATCCAGGAAAAACATTGTTCAGCAATTAAATTAAATGTGATATATTTGTACAATGAAGTACTATAGAAAAATAAAATAAAAAATCAGTTTCAACATAAATATAAATGAGAAAAACAATGTACAATAAATAGGCAGGTTGCAGAAAATATATATAGTATATGCACACAAAATAAATGAAACACATATATATCTATATATGTATTTATATGTATGTATTTATATACCTGTGTGTATATATTATACATATCTATATATTCAAAATAAATAAAATTAAGCAATGTAAGTTGCACAAGACATGTTTCATAAGAGAAGCACTTTTTTTAAAAGCAAGGAAATGATTAAAATAAAGTTATTTTAGTGGCTATTCTGTTAGGGAGAAAAGAAAATTCTGACTAAAGAGAAGAAACATAAAGATTTTTAAGATACTAATAAAGTTTATTTCTTGGGTTGAATGTTCATTGTGTTATATTTGTAAGCTGTGCAAATATGTTTTACACATTTATCCCTTTTTCCTTTAGGACTCTTTATTCCCATGCCTTCTGTCAACTTACTGAAATTTCCTGCAACTATTTTTGAGAGGGGTTTGTCTGAAGTGGGCTGTGTGCTCTGTCTACATATCTACCAGGACTACATATCTAACAGGCCTACTTATTTGCCAGGAATTTTTCCTTCAAAAGCATCATTTAGCAATGCCAAATAAGAATTGGCAGCTATCTCAGCTTCTGCATCTCTCAAGTGAGGTAATTCTAAGGTATTTCTATACATATTCCAGCTGTCTCATGAAAGAAGTAGCCTGTTACCCAAAGTAAACCTCTCCATCTATATGTAATGTGTTGACTCTCTTCTGGCGGCTATAAGGCTCCAAAAAACAGTCACCAGAACCACCGTTTTCAGTGTGCATGCCCTTGAGCAGTCTTCTCTCACTTCAAATAATGGAAGTGACACTGATGTTGAAACCTACAACTTAACGGTGACTTCTTCTTTTCCTCCCTTGTACTTTGGAAAACCCTGAGTTGCCATGTAAAATAGCTGACTATACTAATGTTGTGACATCATCTGGAGAGGTAACTTAAAAAATAAGATGCTCTAAGATTACAGAGACAGAGCCAGTCTCCTGGTATCCAGCTGCCCTGCCAACACCCAACAGAAATCATTTAAACTGCCACCCCATACAAAGTCCCAAGTGAGACCAAGCAGCTGATGTCAGCACACAGAGTCATCACATATAATAAATGTTGTCCTTGTAAGCCAATACTGTAACTTAATGGTGGTTTGCTACATAGTCACAGAAGACTACACCTCTCTTCTCACTCTCGCTTTCTCATTCTCATGCAGATGATTCCCAGGATAACCTCCCAAATAAACAACCTACACTAGAAATCTAGTCTTAGAGCCCAAACCAAGATAATGCTGTTAACAGTTTAAATAAAGCCAAATCAATATAAAATAAATTAATTTTACATTATTTAATTGTTGCACACATGCATACACACACACACACACACACACACACACACACACAAAACCAGAAAACAAAAACCATGAGAAATCCTGATCTTTTTTAAGTTGGAACTGAAGCTGGTGAATAGAAGTTATTTGCTAAATGGGTACAAATTAAGATGATGGTATTACCATATATAATGTGCAACAACGTTATACATTATAGAGTTTTCTATTCATTTTTAAGCTATTTCTTTTTTTGATCAGCAGTACTAGAAACTGTATTAAGCTGTTAGAAACATGCTTTTAATTAATTATCAAGTTTATTGTCTTAGTTCATTTGTGCTGCTGAAATAGAATGTCGTGGATTGTATGGCTAATAAACAACAGAAATATATTGCTCTCATGTGGAGGCTGCCCAAGATCAAGGCTTCAGCATATTCATTGTCTGGTGAGGGTCCACTTTCTAGTTCACTGACCTTCTCTCTGTGTCTTCACATGGTGGAAATAGTAAGAAAATTCTTTGGGGTTTCTTTTTTTAAAGGCACTGAACCTATTCATGAGGACTTCACTCTCAGGACCTAATCATTTCCTGAAAGCCCTACATCCAGATATTATCACAATGGGGAATAGGTTTCAACATATAAATTTGGAGGACAAGGAACAAACATTGTCTATAGTGCCTTCTTTCTTTAAATTGTATGTGAATAAAGTTTTATCATACTAAAGGTTCATATGTATAGAAACATCTCCATAAGGAAAAAACCGTTTAGAAAGAAAACAAAAAACAATTTTATCTGACTTTTGAAATGTATAAATCAGCTCAAAATTTTTTTCTTTGGAGAAATTTAAAATAAGACAGGCTTTTATTCTTCTATTCAAGTCACATGTAGAGCTCTGAAGTAGAAAAATATAATAATGTCTCATTGTTCCTTTCAGCCTGAGAAACAATACAATAGGTAATTTTTTCATCAGCTAATTTACATTTTCTTTCATTTCTCTTATTCCACATAATAAATGGTATACTCAATAAATAGTTTGTTTATTACTTAGGGTTAACATTGTTGCATAGTTACTTTTTTAAATAGAGGATTTAATTATTTTAGTCAACTATTTTATTATCTGCAAAGCATTTCCTATAGTCAATTTTTTACAGTGCTCTGAATATTATTGTGAAATAAAATTAAATAATTGTTGTAAATATTTCTAATTTACTTAAATATAACATTCATCTTATATACTTTTGAAACTCTAGGTTGAATTCAAGTCCATTTTAAAGTATACTTTCCTGTAACATTGTTTGAAAGTTGGGTAGCTGGACTTTGAATTGTATAAATTATAGAGGAAGAAAATCAGTATACTCTTTTTCTGGGAAGTGGAGCAGTTAATATTCAACATGAAATGTCTAATCTTTAAATACATTATAATCTAACTGCTTAGGATAATTTTTGCTTTAATACCTTAAGAGTCTGCAAAGCCTGAAGGATGGGATTATTAAGATGGAATTTTAATGTCAAAATTATCAGAGAAGTGAACATATTGCTAGTGTTCATAAAAATTGTATTCAACTTCTTTATGATTTTTTCAAATAAGTGATGAGAGTATATTTGATTATAGCAATAAGTAACCCAAAATTTGTTCAGATGACTGGAGGTCACGGCTGCATTTAGGGCTGTCAACCTCAGAGATTAGACCATTTAAAGGCTAAATTTACTATCATACATAAATGTACCTGCAGAGATAGGCATAACAGTGCAGTTGTGAAGTAATTAAACTGTTAGAATATTTTGAAGTCAGACTAATAAGGAAAGGGAAGTATAAAAATAATGAAAATAATGTAATTAATGATAATATTTTTCACAAACGTATGCAAAAGTGTAGAAAATATTTCTCAGTTTTTTTTAAAGCCTTGGGATAACTCAAAACTAACATATGCAAACAGATTTCTAAACTTAAATCTCATTTTATTTAGCAGAACTTTATTAGTCTTCACATGATGGAAATAGTGATTTATTAGTATTAGTGATTTATTAGTATTCAGACTAATCTAAGATATAGAATTTAATGTGGAAAGCCAACTAATGCATGAACAGCAGTAACAAGATAGCATTTAACTGCACTATTTTTGGTAATTATTTTAAGACAAATACATACTTTGCAGTATTTTTTATAATCATGCTTGTCAGTTTCTTAAGGAGGATTATCCTTGTAGCAATATAAACATTCCCTTCTACATTATCAAATACCTACAATGATGTGCTCATACATAATCATTTAAAACTATTAATAGAAACTGTAATAAACAATCAATAGTCATTCAAACTTACAATTATAATCTTTTATTCCACTGAGGGGAGTATGTAGAAACTTGTCTTATGTATTGGCCTTAAGATACAAAAGCTCAGTAGGTATCCTTCATAGAACAATGCACATTTGTAATTTATGGATGTTCTTTTATATTCTTGTAGATATAAATATACAGTTACATTTCCCTTTTCCCTAGTGCTACATAATTATAACTTGTAATATGTAAATATTTATGAATCCACAGGATGTTAGCTAGGAGAGAGGAATGTTATACTTGCAGATTTGTCTAGTATTTGCAGAATTCAGATCTTATTATTAGGTTTTATATTGTATTGAAAAATGTAAAAATACATTGCTATAAATTTGACTTGTCTAGAAAATATACCATCTGGTGATTTTTTGAGATTTGAGGATTACAACAACATCATTTATTGTAGAAATAGACATTACAATGTTGGTTGAAAGTTTGACTCCTTTTCCTTTTATTCAAGTAAGTAGAATACATAAGCTCTCTAGTCTAGGTGATAAAATATAATTCTAATATTAATATAATCATGAATTAGAATATATAGGGCCTCAAAGATCATCGATCATTAATGGCACACCAACTGATTGACGGGGAGGCAGTCATACAGACTCCCGCATGCGCCTGACCGGGATCCACCCGGCATGCCCACCAGAGGTCGATGCTCTGCCCATCTGGGACATTGCTCTGTTGCAACCAGAGCCATTCTAGTGCCTGAGGCAGAGGCCACAGAGCCATCCTCAGCACCTGGGCCAACTTTTGCTCCAATGGAGCCTTGGTTGTGGGAGGGGAAGAGAGAGCCAGAGAGAAAGGAGAGGGGGAGGGGTGGAGAAGCAGATGGGCACTTCTCCTGTGTGCCCTGGCCAGGAATCAAACCCGGGACTCCTGCACGCCAGGCCAATGCACTACCATTGAGCCAACCGGCCAGGGCGACAGTGGTTATTTAAAATGTAATTTTAAGAATTCTATCAAGATTATAGATTAAAGGATAGCTATCAGTCCAGTAAGGAAGAATCCTGTGCTATGAATCTATGCCATAGTTTGAAGATGGGAGCCCAGTGACAAGCATGCTGTATATTTTCCCTCATATCTAGTCTAAATTAAAGATCACTAAAAGCTGGTCAAAGTAAAAATTCCAATTCTTAAAACACCTCACTGAGTTATTTTCCATATATTTGCTCAAAATATGATACTTTTTCCTTTGAATCAAAACATGATTCAAAATTTAATAACTTTCTTCACCTAATTCTAATCTACTACTCAATTTCAAGAATGCAAACTCTAAATTTTGAAGAGCAACAATGTTAGATATTTCTCTTTTCCGAACCTAAAGCTATCAATTGCTTCATCTTCACCATACCTATAGTTTTTTTCAAGTCCTTCTTAAAATATTACTCTCAGAACTCAGTCCTCTAGATGATAACTATAAATTGAAAGAAATACCCCTCTTCATGAAAACACAGTACTAGTACTTAATCAACATAGGCTTTCCTTTTCTGTTCCGTGGGGTTTTTATCTTCTTGGATCATAATGCACTTGCCACTGAGTCCAAAATTGAGATTTGTTTTTAATGAATCATACTTATCTATTCCAATACTAAGAGTTTACTAAATGTCCTCATCTTATAATAATGATAATCATATTTTGGTGATTGTTCATTTTCAGCCAAAAACCACAGTAAACATTTTATCTTGGTTATATTATTTGAACTTTATCTACTGATGAAAAACAAACAAACAAGGTACAAGAAGTTGAATACCTGGCTTAAATGTGTGGTGGCAGTACATTTAACCCTTATTTCTTTTCTATATATTTATTTATAGTTTTGAACAATTCATCTTTTTGAGATTTTACAGTGTATTTAGTAATTATGAGCTCTTGTAGAAGACAAGGGACATATGTTTTGGTCTTATTTTGGATAGTGAAGATTTATTTTAAGTGCACATGGCAAAAATGTTCAATGAAAAACTGAGAAGTTATAATGCAAACCTGTTAGAAAAAAATTAATTCCTGCAGATATTTAATGCAGTTATGATACATTTTAACCCAATAGGAAAATGTTTTGTGCTTGTCATACTTCTTGCAGAAGAATTTCTTTTCTTCCTTATGAAGGCTGAAATACTATGGTAACTGCAATGTGTTTTGTCTCTGATGCTACTACCCTTGATGCTAAAAAAAATGACTCTTTGCTTAAATGCTTTTAATTAATTACATTTTCTCTGTATTTACTTTAACATCCGATGCCTGAAATTTTACTAAACACCTTTTATTTAGATCTTATTTAATTCTCCAAACAACCTTAATATAGGCATTATTTTAATATTTAAATGATAGATAAGAATAAAAAAACTTGAGGCTTGGAGCAATCAAACACAAAATTGACCAAAGATAAAATAGGTAGAACATTTCTAAACCTGAATTTATACTCACATTTGAAGTCAAAGTCTAAGCACTAGCTCAATGCCTGTTTTCTCTCTATCTGTGCTTATGTTCTGCCTATTCTAATAGCTGATTCTCTGCATCCTGTGTTCACATTCCCAAAAAGTTTTTTAAGTGATTGTTAAGACAAACTCCTCAGATGATCTCAGGGAATCTTAGAAATTTTTGTCCAAATGGCTAATGTACGAAAATATTGTGTGTGTGTGACATTTCTTTGATCTAGCAGTCTAACAAATCAAGGATATAAGTCACAATTTGTCTCAGTAACATGTTGAAATGTTAACACACATACCTGAAAAACCATGATATAACTTTTGGAATAGACCTTATACTCATGCTTATTAAATTTAGGTCCACAAAATATCTTTTACATAAATAAAAAAATTATCCAATTTTCTCTTGTTTTGTCTCCCACTATCCACGATTTCCTTATTGCTATTTATGGAAATATTCAATTACATACATTTTTAATGCTCTCACAAGCAGTCTCCTCTGTCCAGAAACCATGACTTCTGTGAGGTAGTTGCTCTTCTGTGATCACTCCCCTTTCTTTGGCTTCATAGTTGACCTGACACATTCTCTCTTTTTCAGTTTTGAGATTTTTATAACCTTTTCTCTACAGATTATATATTCGGTTGCTTCTAAATAATCACTATTAAAATTAAG
The DNA here is from genome assembly GCF_036850995.1 of Saccopteryx leptura. Classification (NCBI taxonomy): domain Eukaryota; kingdom Metazoa; phylum Chordata; class Mammalia; order Chiroptera; family Emballonuridae; genus Saccopteryx; species Saccopteryx leptura. The sequence continues at coordinate 30,263,265 of NC_089509.1, read as the reverse complement.
CTTCCCTATGTACTTTTTGTGGAGTATGCCCACACCTTTTCCCCTCTTCTTCCCCCTGATGCCTTTTTCTTTGCCTTTCTTTCTCTTAAATCCAGGGGCTCTTCTGCCTCTGTCTGAGCCTACACATCCCAACTGGCTCACTTCTCCCACAGCTCACTTCTTCTACCTCTGTGGCTTTCGAAATAAATCCTTGTTTACAAAAAAAAAAAGAAAGAAAGAAAAAAATAGTTTTTAAGAAAACTATTAGGTCATAAATACACGTAAAATTTTTAGGGTGTTCCTAAAGTGTCCATTAGAGTGCATTTTATTATAGTCAAATATTGATGCTAAATACTTTCATCCCATCATCAAAAATAAAATTTAAATAATTACTTTTTATTTTTATATGTTAATTATAACAGATATATTAAGTAATATAGCCACATCTATTCAGATCTTTTATTCTTCAAACAATTGGCATTTCTATTTTGTTTCGTTATGCTTATAATCAAATAATTTGTCATTATTCTCCCTAGAACCACTCTTAGATTCACACTATGTTATCTTCTAATTTGTTATTGCTGACAGGTTATTTTTTTCATGTTTTGTTGATTTTTTAAAGAATCTTTAAGATGCAAACAATACATTTAGTAAGTTCAAAAATATGTGCACAAGATAAACTTCATTAATTATAAATTTAGCCAACTCTCTAGTGGTTTTCCACACAGATACCTGATTGAATTAAGGAAAAAAAAACTTGAGAATAAATAATTATTTTAATACATAGAAATCTAAATTTTTCTGAATGAGATCATAATAACCTGCATTTAGACTTTACAAAGAACTTCTACCTACTTCTCATTTGATCCTACCACATTCGCAAACATAACTATTATTATCTCTAATATAAATATGAGAAAAATGAGACTCAAAGACAATGTGATTTGCCAAAAGTAACAATTTAGACAGTGGGTACAGATGGGATTTTAACTCCAAGTATGTATAGTACTGCTTTTACTTGAGCTTGTAGTTCCTTAGAAATATGAAGTACTATTGAATTACTTTTTTATGTCACCTTTTCTGCCCCAATCAAATGTCTTCCCCACTGAAAAAGCCACTAATTAATTCTATTGAATTAAGAGTTTTTACATCCAAGAGTCCTCTATTCAAAATACCCTTAGAGATTTAATAATCAAGCTGTTAAGTAATTAAACCTTAGTAAGAACTAGCTTATCAGATTGCTTTTCATCAACCACTAAGTGAGAAGCAGTGGAGCACAAAGTAGAAGAGATGGGATGGGGTGAGAACCGAAGCACAAGCAATTGTGAAGGAGACCATGGAGCACAGCATGGTTGGAAGCATGGGATTCTGGATACCTGGTATAAATGGTGAGTGTAACTAGCAGTGCTATAGTTTAGATAGCAAAAGAAAATCAATTTTTTTGTGTAATTTTGTCATGAGATTGGTCCTGACTACAGACACAAACTAACAGTCATTCTATATTAATTGAGATTTTACCTCTATATTTCTTTTTCTCTCATCCTACAGTTTGAAAGTATTCTCTGTTGGTCAAACTAATTTAACATTCTCTGCCATGCCCTTCCTTTCTCCTGTCATACATTTCCATAGATTTTAACTCAAAAACAAAGAAACAAACAAAACCTCCCATCACTGGAGCTTCTCTGATCATCTTCTCCTCTTATTGGCCTGGTGGATTTGCTCACACCTGCTTTTCCCTCACTGTAATGTACACAGACTATGTCACACAGTCACCACTCCTTTCCATGAAAAAAGTCTGTATCTTCCTCCTTCTGCTTGTCTCCTGTTCTTCAATAATGGACACTAAGTCATATTTATCATAGTATTTTTCGTATCTGTTAAAATGTCTGGAACTTCAAAACTTATACTATACCTTATCCTTCCATTGGAAAAAAAAAAGAAATGCTTTTGTTTAGATTATAAAAACTCTTTAAGTTACAAGCATACCAAATACATTATTTTATTTTTATCCACAGTTGTTTAACATTATACATATCAATTAAATTGATTCAATGAAACTATTCATTAAAATAAAAGAAGAGGTTAGGCCAGTGTTTTTCATACCAAAGTGAAAAAAAATATCAATTTTTCCGATGGCATTTTAAAAAGTTATTTTTATTTTTAAAATATTTAATTAATTTTTCTGAAATAATATATACATACTCACATTCCATATGGGTATCCATAGGTTAGCCCTTCTAAATAAAAGTATTCATATATTTTTGTGATTCTTGGTTTATCATAAATTGTCATAGATGTAGCTCACACATGCAAATACATAATATGACTTTTTATACTTGACTTTTCATTTTTCTCTCTCACGCTCAAGTTCTATGATATTGACAGGTCTGCATTTAACACATTCATTGGAAGACCACTTTCGCTTCTGTGGTTCTTGAAAATTTTACAAGTTTTGACCAAACAGGATGCAAAATTGTTTTTGAGTTTCTGCCATGAAATGTCTAATAACCCTGTCATTCTTCTGAAAATACTGTGTTAATAAATTCTGACAATGTGCAAATCATAGTGAGAAGAGAAATTTTTGCTTCCCACGCAGCTTTCCTTCAAGTGGTAGAAGAGAGAAAGAACAAGAGAGAAAAAGAACCTGCAATTAGGTCAGATGGACCATTTCCTCACAGAAAGATAACTTCTGAAACTTCCTATCCCTGTCTAGGCAGAATTATTGTAGTGGTCTGAGATAAGGATCATTCTACTAGCATTTGGAAGCAGAAACAACAATTTAAATTTTGTGTATTTTACAATTTTGGTAGCCAGCTTTTTAAAGCCTTTCCTTTAGCTCTTTTCACCTAGTTTTATAACTTTTAATACTAAATACTTCTTGGTGTTTTTAATATTAAAATGCTCGATGGTACAGAATGATGATCACTTTTAGCAAATTAAAGAATCATGCATCAGTGAAATGTATGTATTTTCACACAGTAGATTTCTTACTGAAACATCAATTGTAATATTAGTTAAATCTGAAATATAAGGGAAGTCATGAGGATGATCCATCTGTTGTTTAGTAGTGAGGCTTTGATGTTAACTCACTTAACAGTTATGCGATCTTTATTAGCTCAGGAAAAGTCATTGGCACACATATATTCCCTGCGTACAAATGCTGCAAATTCTAAAGGCAATCTCATTTCCCAGGAAAATATTAAAAATAATAATGATTTTCCTTAAGGCAGATCTAAAAACTCTTGTCAATGAATACATGTATACCAGTGGAAACCATTGTCCTGGTACTTCTCTGCATGACAACATTCAAGGTGGTGTTTCTATAAGCCATGACATCAGAAGAGCCCCAGGGGCCTAACTAAGATCACAGCTATTGCAAAGGCTGAAAATAGTGAAGGGTAGGCAAGTGGGTTAAATTTGAAAGCCTTTCTTTTGAAATTAACTTAATGCAGTGTGCTCAGTCAGAACCGAGTCAGCGTGCACTCCAAACCACAGAGTAGTACCACACCATACAGACTGTCCTGGAGTGCAAACACTATGATTCTGACCAGCTTCCTCCTAGATTTACCAGCGCTGGGTAACTCCCAAGCAGAATAACTAAAAATGCTTATCATTCTTGTGAAAGAAAAAAGGAAAAGGAATTTGTTAAATTCTCTTTTTATATAAGACCTAATGAGCACCTCAAGATACTGCCTGTGTGAAGAGAGGAAGGATTAATGTTTAAAGTCATTATTCCACCTAACTCCATCAATTTCATGTCACCAACACATCAAAAGGTGTAATTTTCAGAAAGCTGTTTTCTGCCTGAGTCTTTTCATTGTGGTTTCACAACACAATTTCCTTCTTAGGCTGTCCCAGCACATTGCACCCTCTCAATATATGCACTGTTTGGACACAATACATTCCTGTTTGTAGTTAATTAATACATCACAAGGAGCTTTCTAAATTACAAAGCTCTCCAATCTCACAAATAAACAAGCTTAGGATATTATCCCAGAGCCATGTTTTCACTGCCTTTTTCGTCTGTGTTTTCTTTTATTTGTGTAAATGCATTTTGACTTCACTGCCACCCATGAGAAAACTTGATATCCAAATATTATAAAGCATAATTCAAAAAGAGTAAACAAAAGTAGGAAGAAAACATTCACAGCCCAGCATTATTTTTAATTCTTCACATTTGCCTCCACATCTCTTAGCACCTTGCATTTAACACATCTCTGTGGGAGAAGACAATTCTTGTTTTTTGTTGTTGGTGTAGTTGTTTTCCCTCCTATTGAGAGAACAGTCACAAATAGGCCACATCCACAAGATATAATAAACCACTTTCTAGATATCAAAGAAATCAATTCTTGTTTGAACACCAATAATTTATTACTATTTAAATTAATAGAGAAAAGGGGTAAATCAAAACAAAGTCACAATGGTTATTTGTAAGTTTTATTTATTTTTTTTGGTAAAAAAGTACTATGAAAATTTGTATGAACATGATTATGTTTTCATAAACTAGGACAAATTTTATGTATTAAAAAGGAGCACCTTTTAAACACATGCTATAATTTCAAATATCATCTAAAAGTATAAAGAATGTTAAAAGTTGAGTAAATTCAAAACCTCAATTAAAATGACAATGGAATTTTAGTCCTGCTTAGGAGTACATTAAAGTATCTCATTTCTTAATTAAGCCTGATTTTTTTGTTAAATCTGATATGTTTTTCTTTAAAAACAAAACTTTTTGATTATTAAGAGATAATTTCCAAAGGCACCATTAAAAATATAGAATGAAGACAATATTACGTTAAAAATAATGCAAAGCTTGATAATAAACTATATAACTCCCATTAAAAGTAAATTAACAAGTATACTTAGGTAGTTAAAATACATTTAAAAATTAATAACATTAAATATGCAGCCTTTAATTTTAAATTGAACAATGCTATTTGTAATATTTTAAAAGAAAATGACCTGGAAATTCCATTTGTCAAAAGTGAAAGTTCTTTATGATTTTTCTATTAAAAAAACACTTGAGATTTCATCTTATGTTTATAACTACAATTGCCCTCAATAACAGTACAGAGAAAAGAATTGTGTGTGCATTTGGGAAAAAAATCTCACAATCTTTATCTTTTTTTATATTCTGTCATTTTCCTTGAAAAAACAAGAAAGTTTCTCTTCATAGATTATAAAATTAAGAAAGTGAACAAATGACACTTGAATCTCTGTAAACACAAATTAAAATTATAAAAAATAAAAAAGTGGACAAATATATAAAACCTTCACTAACAGAGTTCAAAAAATATATATATAGGCCTGACCTGTGGTGGTGCAGTAGATAAAGCGTCGACCTGGAAATGCTGAGGTCGCCGGTTCGAAACCCTGGGCTTGCCTGGTCAAAGCACATATGGGAGTTGATGCTTCCAGCTCCTCCCCTCTGTCTTTCTCTCTCTTTGTCTCTCTATCTCCCTCTCTCTCTCCTCTCTAAAATGAATAAATAAAAAATAAAAAATTAAAAATTAAAAAAAAATATATAAAACAGTCATTAGTACATAAGCCACATACTAGTGTGAAAATCCTCAAGGAAAAGACAGAAGTAAGGTGGGTTCCAGGGTAGATACTAGTGGCAATAATGGCAACTAATAGAAAGCAGCTAGGTGTCAAAAGCAGAGAAAAAGCTGAAGAAGAACTTGTGACCTTTTTCTCTGTCATTCAGTGAGTGGGCATTGCTAGTTCCGTTCTGCTACAGAGCAAGCAATCATGCCAGTTCAGTGTTGCTACAGTTGCATAATAACAAAAATCCAATCTTGAAACCCAGCTGGAAAGAATGTTATTAAGAACATGTACAGAGAGTAGCCTCTGAATACCTCCTTCTACAAACACTCATCCTGCACCATGTACTAGACACTTACTACTCACAAAATACATAAGAAATGATGACATACTCTCATTTACGACAACATGGATGGACCTTGAGAATATTGTATTGACTGAAATAAGTAAATCAGGAAAAGCTAAGAACAATATGATTTCACACATAGGTGGTATATAAAACTGAGACTGATGAACATAGATAAAAGTGATTACCAGTCAGAGGAGAGTAAAGAGGGACAAATATACAGTGACACAAAATGATCTGACTTTGGGTGATGGGCACAAAACATAATCAACAGCTCAAATGTCATAGAAATGTTTACCTGAAACTTATGTACTCTTATTGACCAATATCATCCCATTAAATTAAATTTTGTAAATGATTAAAAAAAAAAGATTTTGGAAGGAACTGTAGTCAGGTCTGAGGCACTGGGCAGTTCCCTGAAGAACCAGCCATGTGGTTAAGTATAATCAAGAAGAGGTAAAACATACCTTGTGAAAGCAGGTTTTACCTTGAGATTCCCATCCTCCTCTACTTCCTCAATTCTCCTAAAAAGGAAAAATCCAAAGTTTAGGTTCTGCCCTCTTAGTCACATTCCAAAATTTGTTGTTACTAAGGTATATATCACATAGCTATAAAGTATATAACTAGTTATATATAAAAGGATAAAGCATATAGCTAAGATTTCCAGGGTCGTATGAAGTAAGAAAATGAACTAAGTAAACTTCAAAGGATCACAAAAATTATACAAGTAAGAGAGCACTCTGATTGACTTAGCACAGAGAAAGCAGAGTTAACAGTGCAGAAAAGACAGAATTTTAAAACAGACATCCTTAAAGAAAAACAAAAAACAACAACAGATAATTTTAAAGATTATACAAGCAGAAATCCTGGTATCTGAATAAAAATAATTATTAAAGTAAAGAACTTAATATATAGTTTGAATAGTCAAATGGCATAACGAATGACAAAATATGGGAGCTGAAAAATCAAGTTAATGAATTTGCTCAAAATATATCAGAAAAAAAATTGAAAGAAAATGAGTTAAAATAATAACTAGAAATAGAATTGTCAATATGTATAACCAGAGATCCTGAAAGAAAAAAGTGAAAGATTGGAAATAATTTTAAAAAATCATAATTGAAAATGTCATGAAATGAAAAGAAATTTAAGATCTCAGAGGAAAAAGACATAAGCTATAAAACAAGATATGTAAGGAAAAAATGAAAGAAAAGAAAACATAGACCCTTTATGGTGAACTTTCAAATTCTTTTTCAAAAAAAGAATTTCTTTGAAGAAAATAACCTTACTGAAATAAGATTCTTAAACAGCAGCAATAAAAGCCAGAGCTATTTTCAAATATTGAAGCAAAATAACATGAAATATAAAATTTTATATTAAAAAAATAACAACTTAAACAAGTGTTAAATACATTCTGAGAGACTTAACCTACATAAAAATTTCTGCACAAATACTTTAGAAATAAAGAATTTACAACATATAATTCTGAAAAAAAAATTAGAGATAGTGAAGAGTGATGAGTAACTAATTTGGAAAAGTTACTTTTGAACCAATTTTAAAAATATAAAAATAAGCCAACCATAAAAATACAGAATTTAAATCTTTGAAAGTATAATATTATTAGGAGCAGAAACAAGGAGAAAAGAAGGTTATTATGAATGAAAATTCTTGCTTATTTGAGGGAATATATAAATATTCATAGGCTTTTAAAATTATATAAAAACTATGCATGAATTTTTAAAAGATATAATCAACTTAAAAATAAAAATAGCATGTCTAAGCCTTAGCCAGTTGGCTCAGTGGTAGAGCACTGGCTCTATGTGTGGATGTCCTGGGTTTGATTCTCAGTCAGGGCACATAGAAAAAGTGACCATCTGCTTCTCCACCCTTCCCTTTTCTCTCTATCTCTCTCTCTCTTCTCCTCCCACAGCCAAGGCTCATTTGAGCAAGTTGGCCTTGGGCACTGAAGATGCCTCCATGGCATTGCCTCAGGTGCTAAAATAGCTCAATTGCTGAGCAATGTAGCAATGGCCCAATGTGAGCAGAGCATTGCCCCATAGGGGTCTTGTGTGTAGATCCCAGTCGAGGCACATGTGGAAGTCTGTCTCTCTGCCTCCCCTCATCTCACAATAATAATGATAATAATAATAGCACATATAACATTCAAACATTCAATGACAAAAAAAGAAATGGAATAAAATTTGAAATAAAATAACAACAAAAATTAAATAAAATGAATTGAAAAAATTAATAAAAGCTATAAGATGTCACATAGATAAAGAATTTAAGTCCTGGCTATTGGTGCAGTAGATAGAGTGCTGCCTAGGAGTTCTGAAGTCATGGCCCTGAGCCTGGTGTCACTGATCCTTCTGAAGTCAACGGCTGGATCCTGAGTGTGCTAGCTTAATTCCAAGGTCACTAGTCAGAGCCCCTGTCAGGACACATAGAGAAGCAATCAATGGCACAACTAAAGTGGAACAAATTGATGTTTCTCTCTCTCTCTCTCTCTCTCTCTTTCTAAATATCTAAGAAATCCTAACATCATAAGTAAAACATACGTTATAGTGGTATGTGTACTAACCACATATAGTGGTATGTGTATAAACATAGAAAAGTATGCATAAACATGTAAATATAAATCTGTGACATACAGCTTCATGTATAAGTTTAAATATGCATCCACCACAACTTATAATATTGTTGTCATACACTTTAATTCTAAAAACTTTATGAACCCCATAGTATGTTATCACTATTTTTGCATTAATGAATTTGAAGCAATTAAAATAACAAAATAGTGTGTCCTTTAAGTTTGTTTTTATTTTCACCATTTTTTTTCCACAGATCAAGATTTTAATGAAAACATACTGCTTCTGACCTAAGAAAATTATTTTGCATACCTTATAGTGAAGTCTGCTAGAAATATATTAACTCAGCTTTTGTTTATTTTTTAAAAATATCTTCCATTTGGCTTTTTTTTAGAAAAATAGTTGGCCTTGGCTGGTAACTCAGTGCATAAAGCATCAGTCCAGTTTATGGATGTCTGTCAGGGCACACAAGAGAAACAACTATCTGCTTCTCCCCCCCTCATATTCCCCCCTCCTCTCCCTCTTTCCCTTCCATAGCCAGTGGCTCCATTGGTTCCATCATGGCCCTGGGTGCTGAGGATAGCTCAGTTGGTCTAAGTGAATCATCAGTCTTAGGCAGTAAAAATAGCTCAGTAGTTCAGCAGAGGCCCAACAAAGACTTGCCAGGTGAATCCTGGTCAGGGTGCATGTAGAAATCTGTCTCACTATCTCCCCTCCTCTCACTTAAAAAAAATTCTGGCTATAGAATTTTTATTTGATAGTATTTTTTTTCTTTCAGTACTTTAAAGATACCATTCCATTATTTTCAGGTTTACATCATATCTAACATTTATATTTAGTTCTCTCAATAGTTTTTCACCAATAAAATACCTCTTCTGTTTAGTCATGTTTTCCACTAGAATTTTTTTTAAATTTATTTATTTCTTTATTTAGTTTAGAGAAGAGACAGAGAGAGAGAGAGAGAGAGAGAGAGAGAGAAGAGGGATGAGAAGCAGGAAGCATCAACTCCCACACATGCCTTGACCAGGCAAGCCCAGGGTTTTGAACTGGTGACCTCAGCATTCCAGGTCGACGCTTGATCCACTGCACCACCACAGGTCAGGCTCCACTAGAATTTTAAAATATTATTCATAGTTATTAAAAAATCCAGTGTAAGCCCTGGCCGGTTGGCTCAGTGGTAGAGTGTCAGCCTGGCGTGCAGAAGTCCCAGGTTCGATTCCCGGCCAGGGCACACAGGGGAAGCACTCATTTGCTTCTCCACCCCACCCCCTCTCCTTCCTCTCTGTCTCTCTCTTCCCCTCCTGCAGCGAGGCTCCATTGGAGCAAAGATGGCCCCGGGCGCTGGGGAATGGCTCCTTGGCCTCTGCCCCAGGCCGCTAGAGTGGCTCTGGTCGCAACAGAGCAACGCCCCCGGAGGGGCAGAGCATCGCCCCCTGGTGGGCGTGCCAGGTGGATCCCAGTCGAGCGCATGCCGAGTCTGTCTGTCTCTCCCCGTTTCCAGCTTCAGGGAAAAAAAAAAATCCAGTGTGATAGCTCCCATATCATGACCATTGCTAAGCCTCATAAAATAGGTTGCTTCATCTGCTGACAATGACCTATTTTTCATTTGCTTTTTTCTTCTTTTTTTTTTTAAGGTGTGCGTGTTCTTTTTGATTGATTAAATATTATTTGTATAAAAATTATAAGGACTGCAGTAAGTAGTTTATTTTTCCAGAAATGGTTACAACTTTTTTCTGTCATATCTTTAATATGAAACGTGAGTCAATCTAGTTAAGAGTTTGTTTAGGTTTTGGTTTTTTCTCTCAGAGTCTTTCCATAACCCCTGCAACTCACACACACACCACATTACAAATATATCATCAAATAAATACCCAAATAGAAATTAACTAGAAGAAAATATGAGTGGATGGATATGTGTCTATTGAGGCAAAGGCTTTTCTTCAGTGAACACATAAAAGCAGAAAACAGAATGAAATATATTTATTCATTTTGACTATCAATAAATATGTTTTTATTATTAGAAGTCAAAAAAATAAAATTAAAGGCGAGAATGAAAAACTTTCAAAAGGATCTGCAACTTAATAAACAAAGAAAGATAATATATAATAGAACAAATATATTTTTATAAGTCACTTAAAAAAAACACTCCAAAAGAGAGTATTTAGATACCTAAGAAATGTCATGTATTATACATTGACTGATTTAAATTTCCCAAGGTAGATTTGTGAAGTAGATTATATTTTTATGACAAATTAACTGATTTTACAGAAACAAAGTACTTTGCACCAAATAATGCATATAGTGATTTACCCCATACAGCATTTCATTTCCAAAGAATTTACTTTCTTTCATAGCCGTCCCGTCAAAGTGTGGTCTCCCCAAAAACAGCATCAGCCTCACCTGAGAACTTGTTAGAAAGGGAAATTCTTAGACCCCATTCCAGAACTACTAACACAGAAACATCAGAGTTGAGCTCAGGAATTTGGACAAATACTCCAAATTATTCTAATGATTCTACATTTGAGAACCAGTTTTCTAGACCATGTGGGTTTGTCTAGTTATTCCCAGATGTATATGTAATTAGGCATAAAATTTTACTTGGGTACAAAAATAATTTACAGGAGAAATAAATGTACCAGAGTTAAAGGGAAGAGGTAATGCCAAGATTAATTATGGTAACCAACTGTTAAATGGATTCAGTACTGGTCTTCAGGAAAGAGATTGAAATCTTAACATAATTTCATCAGGCTTACTAATAGCAGATGGTAAAGAAATTGCAGGTTCTGGCCAGTTGGCTCAGTGGTAGAGAATCGGCTGGGCATGTGGATGTCTTGGGTTAGGTTCCCAGTCAGGGAACACAAGAAAAGCAACCATCTGCGTCTTTCCCCCTCCCTCTCCCACTTCCCTCTCTCTCTCTCTCTTCCCTGCACTCAGCCATGGCTCAACTGGTTCCAATGCATCAGCCTGGGTGCTGAGGGAGGCTCTGTGAAGGCTCTGCTTCAGGCACTAAAAATAGCTTAGTTGCTTTACAAGTGAGGCCCCATATCAGCAGAATATTGGCCCCAGATGGAGGTAGCCAGGTAGATCCTTGTTGGGGCACATGTGCTAGTCTGTCTCTCTATCTCCCCTTTTCTCACTTAGAAAAAGAAGAAAAAAAATATTTTAAACTCATACATGTTTCTTTATTTTACTTAGACAGAAAGAGGTAAGTAAATTCTTTGCTTCATTAATATTACCTTTTACTGCAGGGTGTTAACATTTTTAAAGTTAGAATTTCCTCACAGTAAGAGTTAAGGCTTTTAGGCAAAAACTTTCTCTATAAAAAGTAGACTCCCCGATTTTCGGAAGACAGCAGTGGAGTAGGCAGATGCACAGACTCCCAGCTCTCACCACCAAACTGGAATACAAATCAATTAAGAAACAATCAGCATGAAAAACCAACTCTGGACTACAAGAACAGCTCTCAATAACCAAGGAGTGGCCCTGGCCGGTTGGCTCAGTGGTAGAGTGTCGGCCTGGCGTGCAGAAGTCCCAGGTTCGATTCCCAGCCAGGGAACACAAGAGAGGCACCCATTTGCTTCTCCACCCCTCCCCCTCTGCTTCCTCTCTGTCTTTCTCTTCCCCTCCCACAGCCGAGGCTCCATTGGAGCAAAGATGGCCCGGGCGCTGGGGATGGCTCCTTGGCCTCTGCCCCAGGGGCTAGAGTGGCTCTGGTCGCAACAGAGCGACGCCCCGAAGGAGCAGAGCTTCGCCCCCTGGTGGGCAGAGCGTCCCCCCTGGTGGGTGTGCCGGGTGGATCCCAGTCGGGCGCATGCGGGAGTCTGTCTGACTGTCTCTCCCCATTTCCAGCTTCAGAAAAATACAAAAAAAAAATAATAACCAAGGAGTAAAGAAGAAGCCACAACAAACCTGGTAGGGAGCACCTGAATCTCCCCTGCTAACAGGAATGGGGGGGGGATGAGACTGAGAGCCCAGGGGGGCTCTTACTACAGGAAAAAGAGCAGAAAATACTGCTCACAGCCACTTGCCTGGCGACCAGAGAGCGAGGTGTATTGAAAGGACCTGCTTGTATTCTGAGAGGAAAAGAGAGAGAGAAGAACAGATGGTGAGGTGCTGAGGAATGCAGGGGATGACCTAAAAAGCTGACTGATCCAGAGCTGGAGGCAGCCATAGCTGGGGAGGGACTGATCCTCCCACAAAACAAAAGAATAAATTGCTTCCGGATCACAGATCTCCAGACATCTCTCCAGTTCCAATCAGCGCAACAAGACACAGCTGAAAACAAGAAATGGGAAGGAGGGGCAGTAACTCAGGTCTCCATGGAGATCTGAGATACACCTCCCACTACTGAAGCTGAGAAAACACCCTGCCCCCAGAGAGAGTATCTGGTAGAAGAGGCCTTCAGAGTCTCAGGTTACACCCACCGCATTCTGGGATACAGTTTCAAGGAAGCCCCCTGCTGAGATCAGTAAACAAGACTATCACCTGTTAAAAAAACAAACAAATCAAGACATCAAAGCAGCCCATATCCAAAACTGGATTACAAATAATAGCTGATGCCAACCCAAGAAGACCTAGAAATAACACAATTGAAAACTGGAGGGAGACAACACCAAGCATAGACTCAACCAGCTCTACAAACAAAACACCCAAAACACAGACATAATGAGAAGACAAAGAAGTGCAATCCAAATGAAACCACAAGAGAAACCGTCAGGAGATGAACTGAGTGATATGGAAATAGCCAAACTTCTGGATGCGGAGTTCAAAATAATGATTGTAAGGATGCTTAGGGATTTTAGAACAATAATGGATGGTCATTACAAACACCTAAATAGAGAAATAGCAAGTATAAAAAAGGATATTAAAATATTAAAAAAATACAGTTATTAAAAGCCTTTAAGCAAACTCTCGGCCAATACAGCAAGAATCCATAAAAGAGTAGTGTCCTTAACATGTTCACCAAGTCCAAGTTGGTCCCATCACCATGCCCACTCCCTGAAAAATGCAACCCAACCACAGTTCAGTTTGTTAGGAGCTGTCACAGGGAGCAGGAGTCCAGGAAAGTTCCCCACAGGAAAAGTACGCATGGCACTGGAATTGTTGTCAACATTCTATACTTTGCAGCTCATGTCCAAGTCCCAATGACCGCTGCTTCTAGCTGGCAATGATTCAGGTAGACTGGAAAAAGCCATCTGCAGCATGCGTGGATATGGAGCTTCCGTTCTCCTCTGCCTGGAGAGTTGAGACCAGGTTGCTTTTCCTTGGAGCTCTGTGACTGTGTAATGGTAAAGAGAACCTTGGGCTACATTAAGCTGGGGGGAAAAGGTAAATTCATAATACAAGTTGGCAAAAGGAGAAAAGAGAGCTCTAAATTAGAAGTAGGTCCCAGCCTGAAATATGAGTGGGGCATTGAGGTAAGAGGGATAAAGGAAACACCATATATTAAGCAAAGCAGCAGAAAATAGGACTATCAACACCCACAACAGAGATCTTTGAGGGAAGAATAAAAAACCTGACTATTCAGGCAAAACATAGTTAAGTGGCCCTTGTGCCAATGAGATCAGTTTACCTGCTTCTCGGAAGAAATACCCCAGGCTCGTCCACAGTGTCGTAGATGGGGCCAATGGCCCTGGGCACCTTCAGCCTTCAGTGGCAAACCCCAGCTTTCTGGGCAAGGTTAGGTCATAGGTGGCTGGAGCAGGGCTGGAAGAGACTGAACCCTCCCTTAGAGGAGCAAGGGGGAAGCCTACCTTCCAGTGTCACTGTTTCCTCACAGCAGAGGCGTATAAGCTTGGCAGGCCTTAGCTCAATGACCTTCTTTCCACTATTGAAGCAGGACCAAGATGGCATCCTATGAGGCCCCTTTGGGGCATTGGAGCCTTTAAGGGTGTATCCTAAAAGTTGGTAGTTCCCCTGATCTCTACTGGGCTTTTTCTGCTTCTAGGTATCTTAAAAGCCATTCTCAGAAGATCTCGCTGAGGGGTTTGAGGATCCCCATCCGCCCATATAAATCTTTTCCATATATCTGGGGCCATTTGGAAAAAGATAAAACAGTGTTATTAGCTAGATCCAATAAAGAAGGTAGTAGTTTGCAGGTGAAAAAGATTTGGTGTCTCCTGTTCATCAGCATTCAAAAGAAATGTAAAAAAAAAATTTTTTTTAAGTAAAAAGCATGATATGGTAGACCCGTCGGAGTCATTGGCATGGTGTGCAGGATTCCCGGGTTTGATTCCTGGCCAGAGCATACAGGAGAAGCGCCCATCTACCTCTCCACCCCTCCCCCTCTCCTTCCTCTTCATCTCTCTCCTCCCGCCTGCAGCCAAGGCTCCACTGGAGCAAAGCCACCCTGGGCATTAAGGATGGCCCCATGGCCTCTGCCCCAGTCACTAGAATGGCTCTGATTGCAACAGAGCAACACCCCAGATGGGCAGAGCATTCCACCCTGGTAGGCATGCCAGGTGGATTCCAGTCAGATGCATGCAGGAGTCTGTCTGACTGCCTCCCCATCTCCATCCTCAGAAAAATACAAAAAATAAATAAATAAAAGAAAAAATACTACAAAAAAAGGGGGGCATTCCCTTGTGCTAAAATAGAGGACTGGATGAAGAAGATGGGGCACATATACACCATGGTATACTATTCAGCTAGGAGAAATGATGACATCGGATCACTTACAGTGGAATGGTGGAGTCTTGGTAGCATTGTGCGGGGTGAAATAAGCGAATCAGAAAAAAACAGGAACTGCAGGATTCCATACATTGGTGGGACATAAAAGTGAGTCTAAGAGGCATGGACAGGAGTGTGGTGGTTACGGAGGGTGGGGGGAGGGAAGGAGGGAGAGGAGGAGGGGGAGGGGTACAGAGAGAACTGGATGGAGGATGACGGAGGACGATCTCTCTTCGGGTGATGGGTATGCAACAGAACTAAATAACAAGATAACCTGGAAATGTTTTCTTTGAATATATGTACCCTGATTTATTGATGTCACCCCATTAAAATAAAAATTTATTTATAAAAAAAACCAAAACACTAATGGGTAGTGTAGTTCAAGGAGAGGAAAGAGTAAGACCAGCAGAGAGTTAAATGACCAAATTGGAGGAGGAATAAAAAAATATCAAGAATGAAGATAAGAGAAACAAACAAACAAATATAATAAAATGGGATAGGCTATAAAAAAATATTAAAAAAAATCAGTCGGAGATGACAAATACAATATCAGAAATAAAGAACACAATGGAAGGAATTAAAAACAGGATGGATAGAGCTGAGGATCAAATCACTGAGTTGGAGGACAACTGAAATGAAGCAATAAAGCAGAGAAGAAAAAAGAAAAGAGACTCAAAAAGTCTGAGGAAACTCTTAGAGAGCTCTGTGACAACATGAAGAGAAATAACATCCTCATCATAGGGGTTCCGAAGAAGAGAAAGAACAAGGGATAGAGACTTTGTTCAATCATATCATAGCTGAAAACTTCCCTAAATTAATGCAGGAGAAACTCTCACAAGTTCAAGAAGCACAGAGAACTCCATTAAAGAGAAACCCAAAGAAACCTACAACAAGACATATCATAATTAAAAGACCAAAGCTAAGTGATAAAGAGAAAATATTAAAAGCTGCAAGAGGAAAAAAAAAAGCTATAACTTACAAAGGAGCCCCCATAAGGATGACATCCAACTTCTCAACAGAAACACTTGAGGCCAGAAGGGAATGGCAAGAATATTAAAAGTAATGCAGAACAAGAACCTACCACCAAGACTACTTTATCCAGCAAGGCTATAAATTAAAATTAAATGAGAAATAAAAAGCTTCCCAGACAAAAAAAAACAACTCAAGGAATTCAATACAACCAAACCAATGCTGCAGGAAATGTTAAGGGGCATGGTGTAAACAGATCAAAGTGGAAAAAGAATAAAGCAAAAGAGAAATACAGCTTTAAAGAATAAAATGGCAATAAACAACTACATATCAATAATAACCTTAAATGTAAATGGATTAAATGATCCAATCAAAAGACACAGAGTAGCTGCATGGATAAGAAAACAGGACCCGTACATATGCTGTCTACAAGAGAAACACCTTAAAAGAAAAGATGCACATAGATTGAAGGTAAAAGGATGGAAAAAAAAATTTCATACAAATGGAAATGAAAAAAAAGCTGGGGTACCAATACTTATATCAGACAAAATGGACTTTAAAACAAAAAATATAGTAAGAGATAAAGAAGGCCACTACATAATGATAAAGGGAGTAATCCAACAGGAAGATATAACTATTATAAATATCTATGCACCTAATATAGGAGCACCTAAATATATAAAGCAGACTTTGATGGATATAAAGGGCGAGATCAACAGCAATACTATAATAGTAAAGGATTTCAATACCCCACTAACATCACTAGAAAGATCCTCAAGAAAGAAAATTAACAAAGGAACAGCAGACTTAAAGGATACACTAGATCAACTCGATTTAATAGATGACTTCAGAACATTTTACCCTAAAGCAGCAGAATATACATCCCTTTCCAGTGCTCATAGTACATTCTGTAGGATAGACCACATGTTAGGGCACAAAAGTGGTCTCAACAAATTTAAGATTGAAATCATATCAAGCATTTTTTCTGATTACAATGGCATGAAACTAGAAATCAACCACAACAGAAAAGCTCAAAAACTCTCAAACACATGGAAACTAAATAGCAGGTTGTTAAATTACGAATGAATTAAGAATAAGATCAAAGAAGAAATAAAAAAATTTCTAGAAACAAATGATAATGAGCATACAACAACTCAAAATCTATGGGACACAGCAAAAGCAGTACTGAGAGGAAAGTTCATAGCACTACAGGCACCTTTTAACAAACTAGAAAAAGCTCAAGTGAACAACTTAACCCTGCATCTAAAAGAACTAGAAAAAGAACAGCAAGTAAAGCCTAAATGTAGTAGAAGGAAGGAAATAATAAAGATCAGAGCAGAAATAAATGACATAGAGGCTAAAGAAACAATACAATGGATCATTGAAACTAGGAGCTGGTTCCTTAAAAAGGTAAACAAGATTGATGAACCTTTAACTAGACACACCAAGAAAAAAAGAGAGAGGACTCAAATAAATAAAATTAGAAAAGAGAGTGGAGAAATAACAACTGACACAACAGAAATACAAAATATTGTAAGAAAATACTATGAAGAACTGTATGCCAAAGACCTAGACAACCTAGATGAAATGGATGAATTCCTTGAAACATACAACTTCCAAAAATCAATCTGGAAGAATCAGAAAACCTAAACAGACTGATTACACCAAATGAGATCAATACAGTTATTAAAAAACTCTGAACAAAGAAAAGTCCGGGGCCTGATGGCTTCACAAGTGAATTCTACCAAATATTCAAAGAAGAACTAACTCCTATCCTTCTCAAGCTATTTCAAAAAATTCATGAGGAAGAAAGACTTCAAAGCTGCTTTTATGAGGCGAGCATAATTCTGATTCCAAAACCAGGCAAAGACAACACAAAGAAAGAAAATTATAGGCCAATATCCCTGATGAATATAGATGCTAAAATCCTCAACAAAATATTAGCAAACCAGATCCAACAATATATGGAAAAAATCATACACCATGATAAAGTGGGATTTATTCGGGAGAGGCAAGGCTGGTACCATATTCGCAAATCAAACAATGTGATTCATCACATAAACAAAAGGATGAGAAAAACCATATGATAATTTCAATAGATGCAAAAAAAGCATTTGATAAAATCCAGCACCCATTCATGATTAAAACTCTCAGCAAAATGGGAATACAAGGAACATACCTCAACATGATAAAAGCCATTTATGACAAACCCACAGCCAACATTATACTCAATGGGCAAAAATTAAGAGCAATCCCCCTAATATCAGGAACAAGACAGGGGTGCTCCCTTTCACTACTCTCATTCAATTAGTCCTGGAAGTCCTAGCCACAGAAATCAGACAAGAAGAAATAAGAGGCATTCAATTTGGAAAAGAACAAGTAAAACTATCATTATTTGCAGATGATATGATATTGTACATAAAAAACCCTAAAGTCTCAGTTAAAAAACTACTGGACCTGAAATATGAATTCAGCAATGTGGCAGGATATAAAATTAATACTCAGAAATCAGAGGCATTTTTATATACCAACAATGAACAGTCAGAAAGAGAAATTAAGGAAACAATCCTCTTTACTATTACAACCAAAAAATTAAAATACCTAGTAGTAAATTTAACCAAGGAGACTAAAGACTTGTACTCAGAAAATTATAAAACATTGATAAAAGAAATCAAGGAAGATACAAACAAGTGCAAGGATATACCGTGCTCATGATTAGGAAGAATAACCATTACTAAAATGTCTATCTTACCCAAAGCAATCTATAAATTCAATGCAATACCAATTAAAATACCAATGACATACTTCAAAGATATAGGTCACATTTCCAAAAATTTATATGGAACCAAAAAAGAACATGAATAGCCTCAGCAATCTTAAAAAAGAATTAAGTGGGAGGTATTACTTCCTGATATCAAGTTATACTACAGGGCCACTGTACTCAAAACAGCCTGGTACTGGCATTAGAACAGGCATATAGATCAATGGAACAGAACGGAGAACTCAGAAATAAACCCATAGCTCTATGGACAACTGATATTTGACAAAGGAGGTAAGGAAATACAATGGAGTATAGACAGCCTCTTTAACAAATGGTGTTGAGAAAATTGACAGCTACCTTAAAAAAATGAAACTAGACCACCAACTTACACCATTCACAAAAATAAACTCAAAATGGATAAAAGACTTAAATGTAAGTCATGAAACCATAAGCATCTTAGAAGAAAACATAGGCAGTAAGCTCTCCGACATCTCTCAGAGCAATATATTTGCTGATTTATCTCCACAGGCAAGTGAAATGCAAGACAGAAGAAACAAATAGGACTATATCAAACTAAAAACTTTTGCACAGCTAAAGACAATAAGAACAGAATAAAAAGACAAACTACACAATGGGAGAACATATTTGATAATACATCTGATAAGGGGTGAATAACCAAAATTTATAAAGAACTTGTAAATCTCAACACCAGGAAGACAATCCAACCAAAAAATGGAAAAAAGAAATGAATAGACACTTCTCCAAAAAGGACATATAGATGGCCAATAGGCATATGAAAAAATGCTCAACATCACTAATCATTAGAGAAATGCAAATTAAAACCACAATGAGATATCACCTCACACCAGTCAGAATGACGCTCATCAGCAAAACAACACAGAATAAGTGCTGGTGAGTATGTGGAAAAAAGGGAACCTTCCGGCACTGCTGGTGGGAATGCAGACTGGTGCAACCTCTGTGGAAAACAGTATGGAGATTTCTCAAAAAAATGAAAATCGAACTGCCATTTGACCCAGCAATCCCATTTTTAGGAATATACACCAACAACACAATAGAACTGCTCCAAAAGGAGAAATGCACCCCCATGTTTGTAGGAGTATTGTTCACAATAGCGAAGATCTGGAAACAACCCAAGTGTCCGTCAGAGGATGAGTGGATTAAAAAGCTTGGTACATTTATACTATGTAATACTACTCAGCCATACGAAATGATGACATGGGATCATTTACAATAACATGGATGGACCTTGATAACATTATATGGAGTGAAATAAGTAAATCAGAAAAAACTAAGAACTATATGAATCCATACATAGATGGGACATAAAAATGAGACTCAGAGACATGGACAAGAATGTGATGGTAATGGGGAGGGATGGGGCGAGGAAGGAGAGAGAGGGAGTGGGGGGGGAGGGGCACAAAGAAAACCAGAGAGAAGGTGATGGAAAACAATTTGCCTTTGGGTGAGGGGTATGCAGCATAATCAATTGTCAAAATAATCTGGAGATGTTTTCTCTCAACATATGTACCCTGATTTATCAATGTCACTGCATTAAATTTAATAATAAAATAAAAAATATAAAAAGAGTTTAGGCTTTTACTAACAATTTGCCCTGGACCTCAGGTTTCTTAATCTGAAAAATGGAATAACCCATATAACTATGTACTTTCTTTATATGAAGTAATGAAGACATAAATAAAAGATTCTCCTAATATGTGAACTAATTTCACTTGGTCAAGAACAACTTTGGAACTAGTATGAGGACATCTTCAGTCTTTTTGTAGTAATGTACTATATTGAGCAATTTGACCACAAATACACATTCTAGAAAAAAAAGTGCATCTGATAGAGTACTTTTGCCTTTAATCATCATTGATTTCCATTATAATTTCAAAGTTGATTTTAAATTAAATCACAGCCTCAGAGACATAATAAACATCAAACTTAAGAAACATTCAAAGAGCACGCAGACATTGTCAAAATATGTCCTATGCATTTATTCTTCAGCACAGTTCTACAAGGAAAAAGTTAAATGCACAATTCACATAATCGTGGCACTATTATTAAGACAACAGACACTTCAAATATGTTTCTTTTTTCCCCCTCCTTTAAACCTTTTATTTCCTAACACCAAGTGGCTCACACAAAGAATTAAAAAAAAAAAAAAAGAAAAGAAAAGATTGATTAACTTTTCCATCGATTCTATGGCAATAGTGAACAGCCATACTGACTGATTGTGCCCATTAATTCAGCAGAATTCACCAGGAAGAAGAGCCACAAGAAGATTTTGCTTTAAACAGACCTGGTGCAATGCAAGTAAGCTGATCTGACTTAACCTTAAGTATTACAGCATCTTTTAAAAACACGGTCCACTCCTGCTGTTTTACACTTTAATTACTTCTTTAATCGACTCGTTAGTTGATTAACTTATCACTACTGACAATAAGTACCTGTTTTATGCAGGGGGAAACTAATTGAATCAGTGGTCTTTGAACGCTGCATGCAGCCCAGTAGCTGGATGCTTGGCCTAAGACAGCTGGGGGTCTTCCAAGTTTGCACATGAAATACCAAAAACCAAAATTATACCACTGTTATCATTTATTAAATACTTTCCAAGTAAATTGTACTAAATTATTACCTATAATGCTTGGTTTATTCTTCCCTTTTCCAGCTTAAAACCACCCTTACTCTTTGAGCCTTCAATTTAGAAATATAGTGCTTTGCCAGCTAATGGCAGTTACTGGCCTCTGAGCATATTGACAGGACAATCACACATGACCTTATATGTAAAAAGAAACATAAGTATTTAAGAAGAAGGTTATAAATATATAAGACCTTAGCAGAAAAAAATAAAAACATCCCCTTTTCTTCTAAGTATTGGTATTCGGTTTAAGAATACTTGCTCCATGCAGGAATTCTGAAGCTCATATTAAATATCACACCTTTCATATTCGCTGGTTCTGCACTTTAATTCATCTCTATTTCAGCCATATATTTTACTGGACCAACAAAAAGACAATAGTAGTATTGCATAATTAGAAAGTAATTTATCAAATGATGGTGTTCTCATAATCTTTTCTGTGAAAGATTTAGGTTTTACTCGATACTTAACAGCAATTAATGGAAGTTTAAATGTTGAGAAGATTGAAAGACAGCCACATTCCCTTGGAGGAAGGAGGGGGATTATTCTTTCTAACTCTTGCTCAGGTAGCCTCCTTCAGTTTCTCATAGAATGGGAACCACTATCTCTCCTTCCCTTCAGTTGTAGTTCTGATTGAAATTTAATGAGGCAAAAGTAAAGTGATAATAAACAAGAATTAAAGTAATTAATGAAGAATAATCTTTATACCTTGTACTTCTATTCAATTTAAGTACTTTGTGGTGCTTTAATGAAGCCACGGAAGTACCTATGAGCATTCACACGACATAACCTGAGTCAGTGATGGGTAATGCTCCCAGTGTTGTAATAGAGAAGAGATTTGGAAAGACAATGTTGCAATTCTTGATGCCAATCAGCTAGAATTAAGAGAACCATACTGATTACCTAACAAGTTAACATAATGACAGCAAAATAGCATATACTGAGAGATTATTTATCATCAGGAACTCTATTAAGGCACTTTTAATATATTTTCTCATTTAAGTACTAAAGAAATGCTATGATTTCCTTTTACATTCTCTGAATCTCAGAGTAGATAAATATCTTGGGATTACACTCTTAGAAATGCAGTGAAGAGTGGAAGTCAGTTTTTTTTATTCCAACACCATTCTTACTATTTGACATTTCTGTTTTTCAAAACAGGTATAAGAATTTATTTAGCTTTTTAACTAGGTTTCAACATGGTTTATGTAAACAACGTAACTGGTAGAGAAAGTTCTACTCTCATTTTATGCTTGCTTTTGTAATTGTAAGAAAAATATAATGTACTATCTGATTTTGTTTTCATGATTATAATGTAAATAATGTAGAGTAGAATCTCTATTATATTACTGGTTGACTCAAATTTAAATTTATAAATGTATACTTATAAATAAGAGAAATATAGAAACAAACTCAAAAAGTTATTATGAATATATCTATAAAGCCAAAGAAGTAATTCTGAAGTTCATTTAATGATAAAACGAATTTCTATTTAAAACCTATTTATGAATCAAAAATATTTATTGAGCTCTTGGTATGTGCCAAACATTGCTTATTTACCTGAAATAGAGTGGCAAATAAGGGGCATGCCCTTTACTTCCCCTAAATTTATTCTATTTGGATGAAGTAGGGAGGTTTAAAGGAAGGAAGGGCATATAGTAAGCACATGAGGAAATGAATAATTTCAGATAGTCACAAGTAACACGTGGTCATAGAAGTCTTCTCCAAAGAAATGGTATTTTATGTGAGATATAAATGATGAAGGAGGTGGCTATGTGAGGTGATATATCAATGTGAATATATCGCCATGTGAAGAATATTGCATGCAGAAGAAAGAGCAAATGCAAAAGGAATGAAGAATCTGGAACGAGAAGGTATGTTGGGTAACACTAAGAGGATGCATGGTAGGAAAGTAGACAGCTACAGCAGGGCCATCAGTCATCAAATAGAGGTGTATTAAGTTCTTTTCTGCCATGATTACTGTGTCAATTTCCTTTGATGGTGCAATTATGATTCTAATAAACTGTATTCTTTCAATAGACAGGTGCTATTTTTAAACCTAATTTATTGCTCTTAAACAGAAAGTGATATAAAATATAATAAATAGAATAAATTCATTTATTGCCAGGAAGACTTCTTAGACTATAATAAAAATGTTATAAAAATCCATTGAAATAATTATTGAATTATGTACGTGTGTGTTCTTCAATATTTTTTAGAGAAATAGAACACAAAAGAAAATATTACTATAGTAGCAATGATCTAGGAATTACAGGATTATTAGGTATATTTTTATATTATATAATTTATGATATTACTTAGATTAAAAAGAAGGCATGATCAGGGGCACAAGGGATTTTTAAAATTCTCAGGAAATAGCTTTAAAATGGTTTTCTAAAAATGTTAAGTTTGACAAGCAGGAGTTGAAGTAAACTTCTTTAAAAGTAATTTTAAAGGAAATTAGAGCTGGCTTAATAAACATTTTCATTAGCTCAATAGATTTCCCGAAGGACCCAGTGTAGCCAACCTATACCTCTGTGCTTCCCCCCCTTTTCTTCCCACTCACTTAACATTTGGTTAGCTTTCAAAAGACATAGGAAATGTAGAAATTAATTAATTCAATATCATTCTAAATCAGGTATTGTGACTAATCTATAAATATCTTTAGCTTTTATTTTTATTAAGTAATTTTTACAGTATAAACTACTAAATGAGATTAAAACATTAATATAAATAGTAATCAAACCAAGTTTTTAAAAATCTAGACTGATATTCTCCTGAATCATATAGTAAATTACAAAAATAAATTAGTCATCCAAAGAGTTGGACACAAACTATTTAACTAACTATAGATTTCAGATGAATATACTACTGTGTATGTATATAAATTATGTATATATGTAAACTAATTATGTAATATATGTGAACTAAATATGTATATAGAATAAATATATATCATTATATATTATATAACATGTATATTCTTTTAAGTCAGATAATAAATTGCAAAATTATTCATTCAAATATATATATAATCTGCAGTTGAACAGCAAATTAAAGTAAAAGGTAAGCCATGATTTTCTGCATAGCATCAATATACTATATATATAAGCAATTATTTTGAAATAAGTAGTTTAAAATATATTTGATATTCTTAATTTGATCAAATTCTTTTTTGCTAAATAAAATTAACAGTGGATATTTAGAAGTTGCAAATAACCTTAGCTGTTCATCCATTAAGTCATAATTCAGATATATGTTCCCAGCAGTTAGGATTTGCTTCCCAATCACAAGATTATTGCTTATGGTAAGTGAAAAGACACAAACCTCTATATATTAGCTTTGCCACCTTAATTCTGTAACAAAAAGGTGAATGTTACATCTTCTAATGCAGTTAGTAATTTACTATTTTAACTTGTAAACTTACTTATTTAATACTTAAATATACTTTTATATTTAACAATAAGAATTCTATAATTTACCTTTCTTAAATAACTTTGTTTCAAGCATAGTTCTTGTCTACTAAATAGATTTAGAGAAACATAAATTTCATTTTTTTTTAAATTTAGTTCTGTTCAGAAATGAGAAACATTTGACTGAAATTGTTTGAGATTATTATTTAGACATTATAGTTATGAGAAACTCAAGAGTTAAAATTTTAGCTTGAGTAATAGTGGCTTTAGTTATAATCAATAAGCATAATAGTTAATGCAAGTACTGTAAAAGCTTTGTTCCAGGAACTGAGATACCTGAATGGGCCTACATGACTTAAGATCTTCAAGCAATCCATCTTTGTGCCCCAAGCCTTTGTGCTCCAAGGACAGAATGTCTGCTAACTGTGATCCAATTAACTTCAACTATGATCCAATTCACTTTCCCTTCAAATTCCAAAACCCTTACCTACCCTTTTCTTCCCCTTATAAAAAGTTTGGCTTGGAATAGGATGTTGAGTCAGCTTTGGGAACATAATCCCCATCTCTTTAGATCACTGGCCATCTGAATAAAGCACCTATAAACCTTCAATCCCTGTCTCTAGTTATTTGGCTGATTGGTGACAGGAAGCATAAATGCTGATATTTCTGGTATCATTTCAGCATATTTTCTATACTTCCTGTATTAGTCACTTTGAGTTGTTATAATAAAAATGTCATGGGTGGTTTATAAACTCACAAACCTGGAGGGTGAAAATTCAAGTCAGAGTGCCAGCAAGGTTGGGTTCTGGTGAGTTTTGCTACCTCTGTCAGACTGTAGACTGCTGACTTTTTCTAGTGTATTCACATATCAGAGAACAAAGAGAAAATGCAAGCTGTCTCTGATTCCTGTTAAAGCATTAATCCCATTCATGAAAAGTCTTCCTCATAGTCTCATTAATCCTAATTACCACCAAAGAGTCTCATCTCCTCATATCATCACATTGATGGGTAGGGTTTCAACATGTGAATTTTGGAGGGACATAAACAGTATGTCCATACACTTCCCAGATCCAGATTGGTAAAATTTATTCTCTTTTTCATTTAGGTGACCCTCCCGTCACTTTTTTTTTTCTTTTACAAAATCTAAAATATTTTATTCTAAAGTGGGTTCATGTTCACAGATAAAGTTCTGCACAGCGTTTGTGTGAATACGAACTCAAACACTGTAGAAGTAAAGAGAAGAAAAAGAGAGTTCACTAATCACACTAACTTATGAGGGCATGTCACCCTGAATCAGGGCTCTGTCTGAGATCAGAAGTTCTGGAGGCTGGGCTTCGCCTGATTAGCTTCTATGTAATATAAGAGTAAAACAGCTGGAGAAGGAGAAGCAAGAGGCAACAAAAAGATTATGAAAATTAGTGGCATTTTTGTTCTTTTCTAAAAAATGCAGAGAAGAATTTGTCTCACTGTATTTGTAATCTTTTAGCACAAGAAGAAATATTTTATGGTTTGGGTTGGTACTTATTACAGATGTTTTATTTGGGCGGAATTGTTGCTTTTGCTTGTTTTATTTTCAATAGATAGGAACTCATAACAGATCAATTTCAATTTGATGGCTAATGAATGTCATGCTTTAAAAATGATCATATATATATATATAATATAAAGAAAATACTATAGCAGAAAGAAGTTAATGTTTAGAGATATTTACTTCAAACCCCTTTCTTTTTATCCCTGACAAATAAAATATTAACAGCTATAGTTCCATGCACCTCCATTCTTTTCCCCTTATAACCTCCTCAAAGATAATTACTATGACATTGGTGTGCCTGATCTCATTCATGTTTTTTTTAAATATTTATTTATTTATTTATTTATTTATTTATTTATTTATTTCAGAGACAGAGCGAGAATCAGAGAGAGGAATAGATAGGGACAGACAGACAGGAACGGAGAGAGATGAGAAGCATCAATCATCAGTTTTTCGTTGCGACACCTTAGTTGTTCATTGATTGCTTTCTCACATGTGCCTTGACCATGGGTCTTCAGCAGACCGAGTAACCCCTTGCTGGAATCAGCGACCTTAGATCCAAGCTGGTGAGCTTTTTGCTCACACCAGATGAGCCCGCACTCAAGCTGGCGACCTCGGGGTCTCGAACCTGGGTCCTTCCGCATCCCAGTCCGACGCTCTATCCACTGCGCCACCGCCTGGTCAGGCTCATTCATGTTTTATACTTTCAATACAAAAGTATTGTAAACGTAAGAAATATACAGCGTTGTCATTTTCTTATTAAATGGACATAATCCCTTTTGCAACTTGTGTCACTCAACTTAATTTTCTGAATATGTCCATATTAATACCTGTGGTTTTAGTTCACTTTAACAACTATATAAATTTTAATATGTGAAAATGTATACTATTAAATAAGGTCTCTTTTACTAAATCTTGAAAGTCAAAATATATAATCTTCTAAAGTGATACTATGAAGCAGGGGTCCCCAAACTTTTTACACAGGGGGCCAGTTCACTGTCCCTTAGACCAGGCTATAAAAAAAACTATGAACAAATCCCTATGCACACTGCACATATCTTATTTTAAAGTAAAAAAACAAAAACAAAACAGGAACAAATACAATATTTATAATAAAGAACAAGTAAATTTAAATCAACAAACTGACCAGTATTTCAATGGGAACTATGCTTCTCTCACTGACCACCAATGAAAGAGGTGCCCCTTCCAGAAGTATGGCGGGGGCCGGATAAATGGCCTCAGGGGGCTGCATGTGGCCTGCGGGCCGTATTTTGGGGACCCCTGCTATGAAGTAATAATAAAGAGCCAATGAAAATTGTGAAATAGGTTGATTAATAAAATTATAAAATATGCATAATCAGAAATGTATCACCTGACCAAGTGGTAGCACAATGGATAGAGCATTGGCCTCAGATGCTGAGGACCCAGCTTCAAAACCCTGAGGTTGCTGACTTGAATGGAAACTCATTCAGTTTGAGAATGAGCTCACCAGCTAGAGCACAGTGTCGCCAGCTTGAGCATGGGATCATAGGCATGACCCCATGGTTGCTGGCTTGAGCCCAAAGGTCACTGGATTGAAGCCCAAGGTCACTAGCTTTAGCCTAATGTTGCTGGCTTGGGCAAGGGGTCATTGGCTAGGCTGGAGCTCCCTGGTCAAGGCACATATGAGAAAGCAATCAATGAACAACTATGGTGCTACAACAAAGAATTGATGCCTCTCATCTCTCTCCCTTCCTGTCTGTCCTTGTCTGTCTCCCTTCCCCACCTCACAAAAAGAAAGTATCAATGAAATCACTACAAGTATCTGAAAAAAGTTAGTTGAATTAAATTGTCTCAAATATTACTAGTTAACATTTAGTTCAATTGCTTTAATTGAGCCCTCTGAAAAACATTTTTAAAACTTCTTAACATAAGACATTGTCCATTTCTTAAGAATTGTGGGCTGTTTTTTTTTTTCTTACTATTTTTTAATCATCATTTTACTGTATACTTTCCTTATAAGAGGTTCCTTAGACTCTTCCATGGTTTGTGGTTCTGGAAGCTCTCCAATTGGTTTATATATGATAGGCACTTTGCCCTGTTTATGCAAAATTTGAGTCAGAGGCCATTAGCAACTTATCTTAAATGGAATAACCACAAACCATAATAATTATTAATATAAACATATAAATATACTTTACTTAAAAGGATCTCATCTGGCCCCCTCGTAGACTTAACATTTTAATGCAATTTCACATCTAACAGAAGAATAAAGTCTATGAAAAGAGGGTTTTGTTTTGTTTTGCTTTGTTTTGTTTGAGTAAGAAACCCTTAACTTCAAAGCATTAAACCTCTTATTATTAAATCTTTACTTTGGACAAGTCCTTCTTTTTAATTTCTATTTATTAAATATTTCTTATTCCTAAATCAGAGAAGGTAGGGGCTTTCCATGCACAATTTCTCACTCTCATATTATTTATGAGCTAGGAATCATTATTACTATTTTTATCCTTCAGTGAGAATCCTAGAGTTCACAGATTTAATTATTTTTCTCCAAATCTCACCACCAGTAAATGGTGGAAAAAAAGATCAAATCAGTGTTTTTATTTATGCAATTTTCACTTCTTAAATTCTCATGCATGTAGCAGATTAAATAGTTTTCCAAAAAATTCTTGTACTCTGGGAATTTCAGATTTTGACTGCTTGAAAATAGGGTCTTCACAATTGTAAATAGTTAAAAACCTAGCGATAAAATCATTCTGGATTTACCCTGGGTCCTAAATCCATTGAATACTGTATTTTTAAGAAGAAGTAGGACACAGGAGAGACAACCATGTAAAAATAGAGGCCAAGGTTGAAGTTTTGTTTCCAAAAGCCATGGAATGCCAAGGGCCACCAGAAGCTAAAAAGAGGCAAGGAAGGACAATTCACTGGAGGTGTCAGATAGCATGGCCCCATCAACACTTTGATTTCACTCCTCTGGCCTATATAATTGTGAAAGAATAAATTTCTGTTCCTTCAAGCCATCATATTTGTGATTTGTTACAGCAGGCCTAGTAAACTAATATGATGCCATGATATCTTTATCTATAAAGAAGGGCCTAAAATATTTACAAATAGTATTAAATACAAAGCACTTTTTAGATTGCCAAGATCATAGTGAGCATTCAATGCCTCTATGAACCAATGAGAATACTGAAATCAATGAAAAAATCTGACCTCATCTTGAATAATAATTAATAAATGTCAGAGAAATAAACAGAAAGAGACATTTCTGTGCTTTTTCATGGAATTATTGTATAAAATATCTATTTATTTTTATGCAAAGTGAGGGAAAGATGCTTGGTTGATTTTGTTAACACAGTGAATATTCATGATGATATGTGGTAGAAGGAAAAAAATGGTTATTTCTTTAATAACTTGGAAGAAAGCAAACAAGATTAAAGAATATTCATTGAAATAATATATGAACATATGCTGTCTTATTGTAGCTAGAAGGTAAACTTAAAATTTGGTAAATTTGAATCCTTAATTTTGTTATTCTTTTTTAAAATTATTAATTTTAAAGAAGGAGGGAGGTTCCTTATATGTTCATATAAATTTAGGATCAATTTTTAAATTTTTACAAAAAAGCAGCAAAAATTTTACATCAAAACTATAGATTAATTTGAGGATTCTTGCCTATTGCCTTAACAATATGAAATATCCTCATGTATGAATGTGGATTTTTAAAATTTATTTTGGACTTAAATTTTGAAAAACAATACTTACATTTTTCAAAATGCAAATTTTGAACATCTATAGTTAAATTTAACTTCAAATAATGTATTTTATATTGTTGTAAATGTATTAGTATGTTTTATATATCTCAATTACATTTCAGACTGTGCATAGCTGGTGTATAGAAATGCAAATAACTTTTATATATAGATCTTGTATGTTGCAACCTTTTCTGTTTCCCATAGAGAGGAGTGTCAGTATATACAGGAGGGTCTATAGCTATCCATTGGGAGGTGTAATTGGCTTACAAAGCTAGGTGCACCTTTATATTTAGTAGTGTTAGGTATATTTTTGTTAATGTTATCCCTTTTACAGTTTTGATACCCTTGAGATGGGAAATCAGTTTAAGAAAAATTTTTTTCACTATGTGAATATTGATAGTATACATTAGAAGTACATGAGTATATAATGTATTGGAATCTATTTTAAATATATACCATATTTATATATATAATATTGAGTTTTCTCTACATGAAATTAAAAAAAAATAATCTGACAAAAATGTTATGTGTGCATACACTAAAAATGTAAGAATGTCACAGGTTTATTTACATAGAACCACTTTCCAAAATGTGGTCTTTCCTTTGGAAGCTGCAACAATTTGGGCAGCATTATAACACAAATAAAACATTGAGTCTGAAACAAGTCTGTTGAGCATCATTTCAAAGAAGCAAATGACCAATTGTCTATTCACATAAAAAATTCTCACCTTGTCAATAAACATAAAGAAAAGAAACATAAGAATGTAAGAAACTGAAATAATAATAATTTGTATAAATGCTTTGCCAATGCACTCAAATATAAAGAAAAATTGAGTTTATATAACTGTCAATAATTGCAAAAATATTTTTCTTTGAAATATACAATAATACGGTAAATGCATTGAAAAAAATTTATTCATCCTGATAACCTTGATTGCTTCCTTTAATTATTTATATTTTTAAAATTAAACCTCAAGCTTTAAGTGATTTTACTTATTGAAAGTTTGCATGTGCAAAAAGATTATGGACACATCAGAGGCAATACAGAACCCACAAATATACATAGCTAACTAACAACTGTGTCCCTATACCTAAAAATATGTTCAGATGAAGCATACCTCCTTTATAACTTGCATGTCAGATTGTGCCTGCCTTCACAAGAGAGTTAAAAAGATTGTTTCAAATCCCGTTTCCCAACCCCATGGTTTGGTGAAATCTGAAGTCCTCCACCCTTTAGATTTCTATAATTTTAAGTGTATATGCATAGTATTCTGGTATCTTGATCTTCAAAGTCAAAAATGATTGTCTTATCCAAACTTTAACAACTTTAACAATATTCTGCCACAGTTGGCACCTTTATTAACATATACCTTCCAAATACATAAAGTACCATACAAATGTCAGAATTTACAGAAAGTGTTTGTGTGTGTGTGTGTAAGGAAAAGTGTAGAGTGATGGTTCTGAAGGATTATATTTCTCTTTACACAGAAAACAAACAAACAAAATGCATGCTTTTTTTTCCAGAAGTTTAAAATTTAGTGCTAAAATGAGATTACAGGGGAGAACAAAAGTAAGTTTATAGTTGTGAGTACACAAAACATGAGTTTAGTTTTGTAACATTATTTGTCCGTAATTGTATAACTTATTTGCATTACAAATGTAACCTTGGTTTTGCCCACACCATTATTTATAGAGTAAACTGCATGTGCAAGTAGATGATTTGACTTGTTATTTTACGAAAGGTATGCACATAAATTACTTATGTAACAAAGCTCATGTCTAAATTTAGAAATAAGTTAAGGTAAAATTTATCATATTTATTTATCAGATTTGTAGAACCTCAACAAATTCTTACATTTAATTAAGAAGCCAAAGTATTCAAATTAGTTGTTAAAGTAGATGGAGTGTGATATAAAAGAATACATATAATCATGAATATATGCACAATTTGGAAACTACATGAGGTATAAAATCACAAATTAGGAAAAAAAATGTTCTTACTTTTTTTCATTCTGTAATTCCATGAGAATTTTAATTGTCCTTCTAAGATCCAAGATGTATTAATTGTGGAAAGTATATATTTAATATATAATGTTACACTATTAATTATCTATGACATAAAAAGTTTATTTAAGATAAAGTTTTCATCTCTCCTCTCATTTAATTCTATTAAAAGCCAAAATCCCTGAGGATCATTTAAATAGTTAATGCTTCTTAGGTCACATGTACTTAAATTGGGGCCACTCAATGAATTATAATAAACTGATAAAAACCTTGACATTTAAAGTTCAATTGTAATTTTGTATTTACTTTTCCTTTTGTAAGGTCAAGAACTTGCATCAACTGTTTGTGGTGTCTGTAATTTTCTTTCAAAATGTTAAGCACCAATGTCTTAAGTTAACCAATGTCTTAAGTTATGTTTAAACAGGGTTAGCCCCTAAAATAATATTAAAATATAACAGATACAAGATTTTGATGCAAATTGGTGTAGATAATAAATTTTAAGTCTGTGAAGGATGTTATACCTTTACATTGAAAAATGCAAATGCTTGTTCAGAATTTAAAAATAAACATTATTTTTCTTCTAATAAATATACACAGATATTTAGAAGAATTGGTATACTCCCAGGATGTAGTGAGTGCCAATAAAATAGTCATCTGGGACCATGTATCAGGTTTTTCTCTCATGTTTTGTATTGATATTGCTAGTTATTTCATAGCAACCAACACCACAAAGCAATCGTGAAGACTATCAGTATTGAATATTATTTACTGATATAAATACAAGAAAAGTTTTATTTTATTAAATTGGCCTCAATTTCTTCATCACAATCAAACTTTATATTATCACATTTCTATTTTTCATTCTCCATTTTATTGGTATTAAAATTGAGATAAGGAAGAAAGAAAAATTTGTTTCTATCTTCAAGAGTGAATAAAAAGTCATGAAACTCTCTTATGTATTATATAAAATTACTATAATTTCCATCCTTAAATATAAGAAAAAATCCAACAGAAAACTATAACTTAATCCTTAATACTAATAAATTATTATAACTTAAATAAGATAGTGAAGAGTGATTCTCATATTAAAACTATCTTGTTACACTTAGTTCGAGTTTAACCTAGGATAATGAAGCTGATTTAACATAACAAGTTAGTTAATAGATTTATAACAGGATGATTAAAATGTAAAAATATGCCCTGGCCGGTTGGCTCAGTGGTAGAGCGTCGGCCTGGCGTGCAGGAGTCCTGGGTTTGATTCCCGGCCAGGGCACACAGGAGAAGCACCCATCTGCTTCTCCACCCCTCCCCCTCTCCTTCCTCTCTGTCTCTCTCTTCCCCTCCTGCAGCCAAGGCTCCATTGGAGCAAAGATGGCCCGGGCGCTGGGGATGGCTCTGTGGCCTCTGCCTCAGGGGCTAGAATGGCTCTGGATGCAACAGAGCGACCCTCCAGAGGGGCAGAACATCGCCCCCTGGTGGGCATGCCGGGTGGATCCCGGTCGGGCGCATGCAGGAGTCTGTCTGACTGCCTCCTTGTTTCCAGCTTTGGAAAAATGAAAAAATATATATATATATATTTGCCTATATATTGAACTCACATGATAAAATTGAACAATTATTCCTAATAAAAAAAAGAAAGGAAATCTCTTTAAGTGATTAAAGACAACTTATTTTAAACCAAGATCTTCATTATGTTTGCTAGTAAAATCCCAGAAGAATTTTATCTAGATGTGCAAAATAAGATCCTCATTATCACTTTGCTATTCAGTACAGTGCTGGCAGTTCTAGTCAATATATTAAAGCATTGAAAAAGAAATATAGCTGTAAGGTCTAAAAAGTGGAAGACAGAAGAGACATTGTTATGAATCAAATGGGTGGCTTTTCTTAGATTATTTTTATGGTCCAGAATAAATTTAATATATAATGTTTCTCATATTTTGCAAATTTTAAATATGGCTAGTTTTGTTTAAGAGATATCTATATATTTAATAGAAAATGATAAAAAAATGTACCTGTAAAAAATAAGGTTTTTATGTGATATCTTGTTATTTTGTCAGAAAAAGATTCATATATTGCCAAATTTACACCTAAACCAATATTGTATCATTGAGCTGTTTTATTTTAAAATAAAGAAACTCTAAAATATATTGCTGAATGAATTTACCAATTGTCAAAACATATTTCAGAGAGTCTTCTTTTTATTGTAAAATTAAGTCTATGCTATATATATTTTTTTTGTTGTTTGTTTGTTTGTTAAAATAGTCTTGATTTTCTGGGATTGGCTGGGTTGCACAATGGATAGAGTGTAACCTGGTGGGCTAAGGTTGTGGGTTTGATCCAGGGTTAGGGTACATACAAGAAGCAACCAATAAGTCCACAACTAAGTGGAGCAACTAAGTGGAAAACAAGTTGATGTTTCTCTCACCCATTTCTCTCTTTCTCTCTCAAAATTAAAATAAATAAATAAATAAGTAAATAAATAAAATATTCTTAATTTCCACATAATGATGAAAGCAGATAACATTTCAATTTTGATTTTTATAGCCACAATTTGCAAAGTGAGATAGATATGTAGATCAATAGATAGATTATATATGTGTGTATACAGACAGACACAAACAGACATTCACACACACATTATACCATTTGTCAAACTTCCATATTTCTATCATTACTCAATTGGTTTATGAAAAGTCTCGCAAATAATACCTATTCCTGCTGGCTTTCATGGGCCATAAAATTCAATTCAGCCTAACTAAAAAGCCAGGGAAATTTACAGTGAATTTTGTGTAATAAAGCAACAACAACAACAAAATAATGGATTTAGTAAACTTTAGATTACTTTAACAAGTCAAGACACCTGTATAAAACAAGTCTTGCCTTATTAATTTATCTTATGTGACTCAATCTTGTTGAGAGAATAAGTTCTGTGGCATCCACAGTTAAAGGAACATGCTGCTTTTAGCAACTAAATTCCAGAGGCCAGGAGATCCATCCAAACAGGATAATTTTCAGAATCAAAAGAATGTTTTATGTAGAAATATTTGAACAAAAATATTATCCTAAAACTATCAATCAACAAATAAAGCAATTATAGCATGACACAAATCAATTATTAACAATGGCTGCATTATTATAACTATAAATATGTTAACAATATAATTCTTTGACATATTTTATAAGAGTAGTAATTTTATAGATCTAATATTCTATCTAAATTATAGTTATATACTTAGATGAACTGGTTATTTTCCTTTTGAAAAATGTTTGGGGTTTTTTTTGGTAGACATTTTAGAAATACATTCTTTTCCATCTAAGCTGCCACTAAACAAACAAAAAATGAATACAAAAGATTAAGAGAGAAAAACCTTCATATTTTGCCAAATGGTTTGAATAAATAAAATATTTTTTTAATTATCATCACAGTTTAGTATGGTCAGATAAAAATGTTAGGGCATGATCAAACAAGATAAAGCCAAAATGTAAAACCAAGAGTTGATGTTGGAGATTATTAATTACTGTCAATGCATAGATAGATTCCCATGATAAGCATGAATGTGGTGTTGATAGTACCACTGAAGTATAAATCTAGCTAAAATCTTAGGTACTATCATCTAGAGAACAAAAACTGGTAAAAAATAATGTGAAATATTGCCTGGAGTTCATTGACTTGGCTAATATTCAATAGTAGACTTCATGTGATTACAGTGAATTTTAGTTGGAAACTTAGCTTTTAATCTAAACCAATTATCTTGTATTTACCTTCTTGAGTCAGAAAAGCTGGCTCTTGGAGATATAAACTTAAATTGTAAATTATGCTCTTATCTGAGAAACCTGTAAGAAGTTGATTGTGTAACCAGCTTTCAGAGATGAACTCATATTTGTTTGGTTTAATGTGGAGGGACTGTTGAAAGAACAATGCAAACTTCCTCCCAGTATCTATAACTCTGTGTATGGACATAACATGTATATACTGCTGATTCTTACATTACATACTGAGGTAAAACAGCCTCAAATTTGGATGAAATATAAATTCATTGAATGTCAATGGAATTTAATAACACACAAGAAAACTTTAAAATAAAAATTCTGAAAAAGTCTTTAAGTACAACAAAAGTAATGATACTTCTATATTATTTACAAACACATACACATCAGGCAATATTAAATACTCGAAACTTAGGGTGCAGGCTATGAACTCTAATTACTTTGATCCGTCACGCCTTGTAGTTATGTGTCAGCTTAAGCCAACGCAAGTGACATGGAACAAAAACCATGACAGCTTCAACATAGTAACACATTTCTAATGGTTGATAAACTAGTGTATTAAATTGAATGTGTGCTGGATACTGAAAATAAAACTATAGAAATTTGGGACCTATACATGTTTTATATATTTATTATATCTATATGTACTAGATTAATATAGAATGTAGAAATATAAATATGTAAATTTATATTAATATATTTAACATATATACATTTGTCAAATATGTTTGTTGAGAGATAAAAGTAGACTTTTCAATTTTAAAAGAATATTTCAATAAATAAAATAATACTTTCATAACCACCAATACTTTTTAATTGATTTATAAAAAAGTAGAGCCAAATTATTACAAAATAATTTATGTAGGACTGAAACTACTAGTTGGGGCCCTGGCCGGTTGGCTCAGCGGTAGAGCGTCGGCCTGGCGTGCGGGGGACCAGGGTTCGATGCCCGGCCAGGGCACATAGGAGAAGCGCCCATTTGCTTCTCCACCCCCCCCCTTCCTCTCTGTCTCTCTCTTCCCCTCCAACAGCCAAGGCTCTATTGGAGCAAAGATGGCCGGGGCGCTGGAGATGGCTCCTTGGCCTCTGCCCCAGGCACTAGAGTGGCTCTGGTCTCGGCAGAGCGACGCCCCCTGGTGGGCAGAGCGTCGCCCTTGGTGGGCGTGCTGGGTGGATCCTGGTCGGGCGCATGCGGGAGTCTGTCTGTCTCTCCCCGTCTCTCCCCGTTTCCAGCTTCAGAAAAATACAAAAAAAAAAAAGAAACTACTAGTTGGTTGACTTTTTTAAAAAAAAATTTTTCCACAGTATTTTACTGTAATTATGTATAGTAGTATGAGAATGGTAGAGGATTTTGAACAAATAAAAATAATGTTATAATTATTTTGTTTCACTCTATTCCCCCAAACTGCAAGAAATTCTTAATGGTTTGCAGACATTTTTAAGAAGAATGAATGAAGAAGAAAATTTAAACATCCTTTCAAATAGGATAAATCAATTTCCAAAAATGCTTTGAAGTTTTGGAATTTTAGAGATTTGCCATTTTGCATTTTGTGGTTCCACAGAAAAGAGCATAACTAAAAATCTACTTAACTTACATATGAGAAGCTATAACCAGAGGCCAGTTCATTCTAGACAACATTTTGAGCTAAAGGCTGGAACTGCTTATTGATGTGGACTACTTTTCTCAAAGGTATAACATTTCATCAAAGATCCTTTGTTTTTCTATCATTGGTGATGGCACCAAAAAGAGAATAAAATGAATATCAAATTTAATTTAGGCATATTTACTGTTTAGTATGTTGTTGTATATTTTAGTATATATATATATTTTTTTCACACATATGTGGATTATTTTCTTATTTATTCAAGTACAGAATGCCTTCCTGTGAAACTTTCTATGTAATTTTCTACTTTGGACCTGATTTGAGTATGTCCATATTCTGTATCCTTTTCAGGTTATCTTTATATTTGTATCACAATAAATAACTCAAGTTCTTTTCTGAATAGCATAATCAGTTTAATAATATTATCAAGTAGTCCCCAGGACTCTAGGGAAAGCAGATATCTCCTGAAGATAGATAGATAGATAGATAGATAGATAGATAGATAGATAGATAGATAGATAGATGACAGATAGATAGATGATAGATAGATAGATGATAGATAGATAGATAGATAGATAGATAGATAGATAGATAGATAGATAGATAGATAGATAGATAGATGATAGATAGATGATAGATAGATAGATAGATAGATAGATAGACAGATAGATAGATAGATATTTTTTTTCATCTCCGGCTGTAAACTGCCCCTCTCCAGCAACATCCAGAAGTCTCAGCGATGCTTTTTTGTGCTACTTGAAATGTCTGCATTAAACAATACTTTGGAAATGTAGTGCTACATAGTTCCCCTGAAAATATTGTTAGAAAATTAAAATACAGAAATGAAATGTTAAAAACTGTCTAGCAGTTTCTGTTTCCCTGTAGTTTATTGGTTTTTCCCTTATATTTAGGAGGTCAGTGTTGGCTATTTCTATTTTTTTCCGTTGTCTTGCTAGACCTTTTTATCCATGGGCACCTTCACAGTCAGTTCTCACTTCCCTGTTTCCCTCTTAGATTTTCACCATAAGATACTGAAGATTTCTGTTTTAGTACACAAATTATCTCTTCTGGGATGCCCATAGCACACTATTCAATTTTCACACTATAATGAAAAAAAAAAAAAAACACCAACATCTTATAGTGATGTGGCATTTTTCTTATTCAACAAATATTTAGGCCTGCTGCCAACACAATACAAAGGTACTTTGCTTAAATATGCATGACTAAGAGGGTTTATCAAAATGATTCATTTCAAAGTACAAGATTCTGACATCAAGACAAATTTTAGCTTTCTGATTTAGAATCACAGGAAGTATGTGTGAACAGATTAAATGTAGCTCATTTTCTCCTTCAAATCTTCTAGTCATAAAGGTCAAACAAATATTGAGGTACTTGCATACTTAAAATAATTAAATGCAATTAGAATTAGATATAACATTTCTTCCATTATTTATTTTAGTTTATAATTTAAAATGATTTAGAAAGAAGTTCTATTCCCAGTTATGATGGAGTACCTTGTATGGAAGAAAAAGAAAAAAAAAAAAAAAAACGGAAAAGAAAGAAAAAGAAGAGAAAAAGCCCTGCCCAGAGCAATAGGAAATACTGTATAAAATACAGCAAAACAAAAACACAAACCCAGTTCCTTGAAGTAATTGGACAGCAGGAGCTAACATCCTGGTGAAACTGAGAAACGATAGAAACCAGAAGATAATCGAACACCATTTTTTAGTTAAAAAAAAAAGATAATAAATTAAAACTTAAAATTCTACCTTCAGTAAAAATACTCTATAAAAATAAATGTGGTCCAACATGAAAACAGAATTCATTCTTTGGAGTTCACTCAGATACAACTTCTAAAAAAGATTTCTTAGGACAGAACAAAATAACAGAAGTACAGTTATGTGAGAAAAAAAAAGAAACGATGGATGTGTTAATTATGTGGATGAATTCACAAAAATATTTTTTCACACAAAGCAATAACAACCTATTTTAAGTTTTGCAAAGCAGTATATATATAGATATATGACAGTAATCCTGTAAAAGCTATTAGAGTGGTAAATGGAGGTAAAGTATTCTAAGGTCCTTGCATTGTCAGGAATATGGTAAAAGTTTCCATCGCTAATTGATTCTAACGTGCCAAATATACATGTTGTAAAGTGTAGACAGATATTTTCTAAGTGTGCGCCCTAAACTCCTGGGTCATCCTTGAGAGGCTTCTGGGGAGTCTAAAGCTATTTTTCTAAATATAAAACCTTATTTATCCTTTTTTATTGTATTGACATATAACCTGTGCAAAAGTAATGCTAGTAGTTTGATCGAAACAATGTCAGTGGCATGAAGTGATATTAGCAGTCATGGTAATCTAATATACTCACAGGGAAACAAAACAAATAAACAAACAAACAAAACCAGTTTAAGAACTCCCTTGAGTAGACATTGTAAATATTATATGTGATGAAATGAGAAGCCCACATAAAGCTGTTCTCTTGCACAGCAATTATTGGGTTGCAAGCTGAAATAGCTACGTTTTTCTTGAAAGAACTTGAGAAAATGACTGACAGGGAAATATGAAAATACAAATTTGATGTTTGGCATACATTTGCTTAAGAATAAACCAAGTGACATATCACTTTAAGGAAAACAATTAACACTGTTTATTGCCAATCACAAAATGTGAATTTTTCAAACAAATATTAGAAATATTTAAAAATTATATCTATCAATATGAACTTTATAGCTCCCCAATACTTAATATTATCTATTAATATTGGCAGTAATTAAAAATATTAATTTTAATATATTGTGTAATAAAATGTGTCTTTTGAAAGATATGTGTATCTCAACAAACAAATATTTTACAAAAGATTACAAAAGATTAATGCATGGTATCAAATCATGCAATGGTAAAACTAATCTCTTCAAAATGTGATAGCAAAAGAAAATCTGCAGTTACCTAAAAAGACTATTAATATACTCTTTCTTTTTCCAATTACATGTTTCTGCGAGACCAGATTTGCTTTACATAATTTAATAAAAAATATTACAAGTATCTCTGAATGAAGAGCCGATATAAGAATCCAACTGTCTTTTTTAAATCAGACAGTAAAGTAATTTGAAAAAAATTCAAAAGAAAGCTATTCAACTAATTGTTTTTTGTTGTTGTTTGTTTGTTTGTTTGTTTTTGTATTTTTCTGAAGCTGGAAACTGGGGAGAGACAGTCAGACAGACTCCCGCATGCACCCGATCGGGATCCACCCGGCACACCCACCAAGGGCAACGCTCTGCCCACCAGGGGGCGATGCTCTGCCCCTCCGGGGCATTGCCTCGCCGTGACCAGAGCCACTCTAGTGCCCGGGGCAGAAGCCAAGGAGCCATCTCCAGCGCCCGGGCCATCCTTGCTCCAATGGAGCCTCAGCTGCGGGAGGGGAAGAGAGAGACAGAGAGGAAGGAGGGGGGGGGGGTGGAGAAGCAAATGGGCGCTTCTCCTATGTGCCCTGGCCGGGAATCGAACCCGGGACCCCCGTACGCCAGGCAGACGCTCTACCACTGAGCCAACCGGCCAGGACCAACTAATTGTTTTTTAATATTTGTAATTATAAAAGATTATTTATGTTACTATACAATGAATTATTTAAAATAAATTACTGAAGAGTTTAAATTTTTTTATTTTTAATTTCTAATATAATTTTGTATAGATGGTAACCAACATAAAAGAAAGCTCTTTAGATACCTGAATAAATTTAAGAATGCAAAGAGGTCTTGAGAACAAAATGCTAAAAAGACATTTCATTATCAATCACAAAAAAGCATAATAAAATAGCCTATAACTAACAAGGAAAAAAATAGAGTTTTGAAAGATAGTTTTATTATCCCACATTGGCAAAAATGTGAAGAGAAAATAAATATATAGAAACAAGGAATATGATGATAGACTTTAACTCAAAACTATTAGTAAATCCATTAAATATCAATATATTTAGTACTCTAATTTGAAAGAAAAATTTGTTGGACTGGATTTTTAAAAGTCCTACTATACTTTATAATTATTGTTATAAAATTATAACAAACAGTAAAAATAAAATATGAAAACTAAAATATGAAAACTATAAAATAAAAGTTAAAAAATGTGTAGTTATATCAAGATTTGGCAATAAAAACTTTGACAAGAGGAATATTGCATAATGATAAAAGACTTGATACACTAGAAAAATATAGCTATTCTAAATCTGTATGAACTTACTTACACATAGCCTCAAATTACAAACCAGTGGAACAGAATAGAGAGCCCAGAAATAAACCTAAGCCTACACAATAGACTGATCTCCAATAAAATTGACATGAATATACAATGGGGAAAGGATAGCATCATCAATAGATAGTGTTGGGTAAAACTGGATACCCCCGTGCATGAGAATAGAATTGGAACCTTATTTTATACCACACACAAATGTCAAATTAAAATGGACTACAGACTTAAATGTAAGACTGGACATTGTAAAAGTCCTCAAAACCCCCCACAAAGGTAAAGCTTCTAGACATTGGCCTCCACAATGATGTTTTGTATACGACCTCAAAAACACAGGTAACAAAAGCAAATATAGACAAGTGGGACTACATTAAACTAAAAGTGGCTGCACAAGAAAGGAAACAATCAAAAGTAAAGGGACAACTTATGAAATAGAAAATATTTGCAAAAAGTTGATATTTAAAACATAAAAGTAGGTACTACAACTCAAGAGCAACAAACAACAAAACAAAACAAACTGATTATAAAATGGGCTAAGTCCTGAAAACCTATTTCTCCAAGAAAAGAGTTATAAATGGCCAACAGGTGAATAAAAGATGATCAATATCACTACCAGGGAAATGCAAATTAATATCAAAATGAAATACAAGCTCACACCTGTTAAAGTTACTATTATATATATATATAAAAGATAAGTGTTGGCAAGGATGTGGAAAAATGAGAAATTTTGTACACTATTAGTAAGAATATAAAATGGTACAGCCACTATAAAAAACAGTATGTAGTTTCCTCAAAAATAAAATAAAATAAAATAAAAATACAGCTACCATAAAGTTTAGCAATCTCACTTCTGAGAATATACTCAAAGGAAGTGAAATCAGTATTTTGAAGAACTATTTGCACTCCCATTTATTGCAACATTATTCACAATAGCCAAGAGGTGGAAGAAACCCAAATGAACATCAACAGATGAATGGATACAAAAAAAATGTGGTGTATATATACAACTGAATATTATTTAGTGTTGAAAGAAGAATTTTTTTTCATATGTGACAACATGGGTAATGCTGGAGGTCATTATTATAGGTGACCAGTCACAGAAGGGAAATTATTGCATGATTCTACTCATGAGGCATCTAAAACAATCAAACCATAGAAACAAAATAGATTAGTGGCTGACAGGGTATAGGATAAGGAGACGCTGGGACTTCTTCAAGGAATATAAAGTTCTAGTTATGATGATAAACAAATTCCAGTAATTTACTGTAAAATTAGTTACCATAGTTAACAATTTAGTATTGTACAGTTAAAAATTGTTTAGAGCATAGATACCAAAACAAAAAACAAAGGGACAGAAGAAATTCTTGGAAGGTGATGAATATATTTATACTTGGTTATGCTGATAGTTTCATGGTTATCTCCAAGCTTATAAAATTGTATACATTAAATATGTCCAATGTTTTTGTATTAAATTATCCCTTAAGAAAGCTGTTATTTTGAAAACTAACAGAATTAAGAGAAGAAGTGGAAAACTTTAGAACCATAATAAGAAACATTGGCAAACTTGTGTTGGTAAATGACAGAATAAACAGACAAAAAATTACCCCCCCTCAAAAAAACATAATTAACAAACTTGACCTATAATCACAATGGCAAAAAATAAGAAACCATTTAAAAATAAATGTTACTGGAAATAAGACAAATCCAAACTTGTGGGTTTTACCTAAAGCCATGTTTATAGGAAAGACGATAGCCTTGAATTGTTATATTAGAAAAAAAAGAAATGCAAAATATTAGTGCCCTAACTACTCAACTGAAGTAATTAAAATATATTTATATACAGAAGAAAATAATAAAAATAAGAGCTGAGAGAAATAAGATAAAAATTAAACAAAAAATTAAGTTATTAGTAAAGTTAAATTTGGTCCTTTGAAAATAAGGTACTAAAAATAAAATCTTAAAATATCAAAGCTAGGTATGTAAACAAGATTTAATACTTTAGACCAATAGAATATATGTAAAATTTGCAAGGTTACTGTACACAATGCAATTATAAATATAATCTATATTCTAGCAACAGCAATTAAACTTATATTTGAAAACACCATTTACAGGCCCTTGCTGGTTGGCTCAATTGTAGAGCATCATCCTGGTATGTGGATGTCCTGGATTTTGATTTCAGGTCAGGGCACACAGGAGAAGCAACCATCTTCTTCTCCACCATTTCCCCTCCCACTTCTCCCCCCAAATCTCTCTCTTTCCCTCCCACAACCATGGCTCAATTGGCTCCAGTGACTTGGCCCTGGGGGCTGAGGATGGCTT
Source organism: Saccopteryx leptura (assembly GCF_036850995.1). Lineage (NCBI taxonomy): Eukaryota > Metazoa > Chordata > Mammalia > Chiroptera > Emballonuridae > Saccopteryx > Saccopteryx leptura. Next base: position 30,219,122 of record NC_089509.1, on the reverse strand, counting down.
TGTGGCCTTCACTTCAGGTGCTAAAAATAGTTTGGTTGCTGAGCAACTGATCAAGGTCCCAGATAGCCAAAGAATTGCTTCATGGGGGCTTGCCAGCTGGTTCCTGGTCACAATGCATGCAGGAGTCTGTCTCTTTGTCTCTCCTCTATTCAATTTAAAAAAAAAAAGAATAGAAAGAAAGAAAGAAAGAGAGAGAGAGAGAGAAAGAAAGGGAAAACACCATTTACAATAATTACAGACTAACTAATAGATAGACTGTAATAAAAAAGTCTTTTTTTAAAAAATGCAATTGGTTACTTTGTTCAATAAGAAAATGTTGATGAGAAAATTTACATTATTTTTTAATTACCTAAGTTCTAATCTATGGCATTATAATTATTAATAAATCAACTGAACCAAAACTGTTCTTCAATGGAAAATGCTTTTGCCATTTAATTTAAGAAATGTTTGCTAGTCTAACAGAATAAAATTTTCCCCAAAATTTTCTTACAGAAATTGCATATTTTGAGTTAATTTTGTTAACGGTATAAAGTGGATTGGCGTGATTGTGAAAGAATATGAAAACCCACTTTTTCCATCATCATTTGTTGAAAATGCTATAATTTCTCCACTGCATTATGTTGCACATTTGTCAAAAAAGTTGCTTGTAACTGTGTGGATACACTGACAGACACTACTCTGTTTTACTGATCTATATTTCTATTATGGCACATAAATCTAAAACTAGTTAGTGCTAATTAATAACTTCATTCTTTTTTTAAATTAAATTTCTTGGGGTTACATTACTTAAGAAGATTATATAGGTTTAAGAAGATATTTCTGTGATACATGATCTGTATAATAATACATTATGTGCCCCACTCTGTATCATATACACCTGTATATAATAGTCAAGATTTGAAAGCTACCCAAATACCCAACAGTAGGTGTATGGATTAAAAAGCAGTGGTACAGCCTGACCTTGGTGGCACAATAGATAAAGCATCTACTTGGAATGCTGAGGTCACCAGTTCAAAACCCCCATTTTGCCTGGTCCAGGCACATACAAGAGGCAACTCTGAGTTGATACTTCCTGCTTCCCCACCCATACCTCTCTCTCTCTCTTCTCTCTAAGATCAGTAAATAAAATCTAAAATAAATAAATAAGTAAAAAGCTGTGGTACATTTACACAATGGAATACTACTTGGCTGTAGAAAAGAAGGAAATCTTACCTTTTGCAAAAGCATAGAAGTATCTGGAGAGTATTATGCTAAATGAAATAAGCCAATCAGAATAAGACAAGTGTCATATAAGTTCACTTATCTTTAGTGAACAAAATAAGGTAACAAACAAAATAGAGACAGATTCATAGAATCGGTGAACAGACTGAGAACTGTTATAGGAGAGGAATGTTGGGGCACTGGGTGAAAAAAGTGTAAGAACTAAGCATAAAACAATAAACAAAACAAACAAAAAAACCTTATAGACGCAGATAACAGTACGGTGATTAGCCAAGGGAGGTAGAAGATGGTAAAGAGGGATAAATAGTGATAGAAGAAGACTTGACTGGGGGTGGTGAACACACAATAAAATATACAGATGATGTGTTATAAAATTGTACACTTGTAAGCTATAAATTTTATTCACCAGTGTCACCCAATAAGCACAATAAAATATTTTTAAAAGTCCTATTTAAAATTGGATCACAGTTTCAGCATCTAGATAAAAGCAGGTGGCCAAGAGCCAGTCCATTGCCCATCACTGATTTATACTGACTTCACAGCAGTTAATGCTTTAGCAGTAATGTCTGGTTAATTTAGTTTTATATGTTTAGGAAATTGATTGACTCAATCGATGATTTTTTTATGATTTATTAATTAATCTTCTAATATTTATTTAGCTTTTGACAACCATAATCAAGACAGAAACTTTGCCCTCGGTCAATTTAGTGCATTTAAATAATAATTGTTGTGGCATTATATAATAGGATAAAAAAGAAATTCTCTAAAATAACTATGTTTACATAACTGAAGGTTTACTATTGGAAAACACAGTGAAATAGAAACCAAAAGGCAAATTATATTTTTTTAGTAGGTGAGTTTGACTAATACATAACTGCTGTGTAATCAATTCTTAAACTAACATTTTATAGGGGCTAGTTCTCATTAAAGTAATTCAACCTAGTAATTTTCTTTAAATATCCTTACATCATTAACGGCTTCCACTTCTGTGAAGAGGCAAGAACTTTCACTTGAGATTTTGGAATCTATTGAAAACTCTTATGTTCTTGTTTTTGTTTTGTTTTGTTCCATTCTGAAGAAATAGTGATCTGTTAACTGAATAATACATATAAAATATTTGAAGTAGATGAGAAGGCTGGCATGGACAACTTTATAATAATAATTAAAGAGAAAATATGCATAAATGATACAAAATGTTATTGAGAAACAGGAGAAAACAGAAAGACATTGGAATTCATCCGTGTGAATGCTGCACCATTACTTTAGGGTATGACTGGGGAAATAACTTCAATGACCCGTGTCTGAATTTGGGTGGTGTTTTGTATGTGTTGTGCTATTTCTAAGTTGTTAGATTTTTTAAAGTTTTATTTTCAAGCACTACACAATTAATAAAACAAGCATATGTACCCCAAGTAAAGAGGTTCTTGAAGCATCTGTTGCTAAATTTTCTTAGTTTAATTTTCATTTTTTTGTAAAAAATGACATTTTAGATTTTTTAATTTCTATTGAGGTTATGGTTAAAAGGTACTAAAATTCAAACCAAAAAATAATGAATTTACTTTCTAAATAATTAGTAATGCAGTAAATACATAGAGTCCTACTGATCAAAGTACATGCCTAGAGAGGTTAGTGCAGTTTGTAAAAGGGCTAATTAATGACTATATTGGGTAATGTTTATATCATGCAACAGTGTTGAAACAGAAGACATATCCTTAGAAAGAATACCTTTTTACCCTTTATGTAAGTAATCAGCTACCATATATTAGGAAAAAATGCAACAATTCATAAAAGAATTGAGTTATCTATTTAAAAATTATACTATATTGTAAATGTTTACTGCACCTTAAATAAATTTCTTAAAGTATAAATACTTGAAGAATCCAAATTTAATATTATTTTAATATATTAATAAGGTACAGAATAATACATGCTTAACTAAATAATGATACAGACTTGATACCATTTTAATAGCAAAGAAAAATGAATAGCTGGGAATCTCAGCTAACCATAAAGCAATTATAATATATATGAGAGAATAGCTGTGTTTTACTTTTGAAAGAGGTGAGACTTGCCCTGGTTGGATAGCTTGGTTGGTTAGAGTATCATCACTAAGCACAGAATTTGCAGTTTGATCCCTGGTCAGGGCACATACAGGAACAGCTCAATGTTCCTCCCTTCCTCTCTTACTCCATTCTTTTCTCACTAAAATCAGTAAATTAAAAGTGGAAAAAAATTTAAAGAAAGAAGTTAAACTTGTTATGTAAGAAGGTCAAAACTTGAGAAACATCACCTATTATTAATGTAAGATATTTCAAGAGATAGATTTATTAAGAAATTATTTTAAAAGGATAAAAACTGAGTAACAATTAAACTGAATATTTTGCACATGTAAAATTGCACAGAATTTTAAAGTAATGAGGGGGTTCTGGAACATGAAATAAAAGACCTAGTTAAATAAGTATATACAGTAACACTAAACCATCAGTGTATTTTAATTCAATGAAATTAAATCATTTTTAAATCTCTTACTAGGAAAATAATAGAATAAATTTTGAATATATGATATCACTTAAAATGTATTAGCAACTCTGTTATATATCATTTTTCATAAAAAGGTTTATTTTCAATAACTAATGGAATAAAGTTTTAGTAACATGTTATAGTATGTGATAAAGAAAAAGGAAGCTAAGTTATAGTTTTTCTCTATATCAAGTATGCTGGGATTTCTTATAGAATCTGAGATTCAGAAAGTAATTTTTAAGGAAGATAACAATTTAAATTCAGATAATACCATAGTTATATCAAATCAGGTTACTATGTGCTTTTATTTTTTTTAATGACTCATAATCATGTACTGTTAGATTCAGGGAGTACTGGGGCTGCCAAAGAGTGTAACTATTGAAGGAACAGTAAGTGCTGATATGGCTCCTGTGAGGCTGAGAACAAAGAAGGTCAGAGACCCTTATCAGAAGTTTAGGTTTGAAATTCGCCACTAAGCTAAAACCGGCCCCTGTTCCTATGCCGGCCCCTGTTGCTATGCTGCATGTGACCTCCCTAGCCAATAGCTAAACTGCCATATCTGCTTCTGTATATATGCTTGCTCACTTAGGATATATAAGGGCCTGGCTGTAAGCTCCAGGCACGGCTCCCATTTGCAGCTCCTTGTGGGCACGGTGTCTCCGAACATCTCGGGAGTTCGCCCCTGCACAGGTTAAACTGGCCAATAAAGTAACATCTTAACTCCTGAAAGTCTCCGACGTTTGTTCTCATACCCGGTGGATGCTACAGTACCACCCATATTTTCGTTATAATTGAAACCTAAATAGAAAAGCAGGAATGACACTGCTAAGTGTAGCTGCAAGTTTGCAATGAACAGGTGGTAACAAGGCTGAAATATTTCAATGAGGTGGTCTATGGAGTAACATTTTCACAATCACTGGAAATATACTCAAAGGAAGTGAAGACAATGACAGCAAATGATAGAGTGGTCCATAAACACTACGAAAAAAATGTACCCATCATTTCTGAGAAGCCAGTGAGCTTGTAAACAGACTACTGAAGTTACATAATATGTCCCAATTTCCTTTTAATTCTTATAGAGTTTTTTTTTAAAGCACGTAACATAAAATTTACCATCTTAACCACTATTAAATGTACATTTCGGTAGCATTAAGAATATTCATGTTGTGTAACAGGTTTCCAAAACTTTCCTTTTGCAAAACTGAAACTCTATACCTATGAACAACTCCCCCCAGCTCCTGGAAACTACTACTCCACTTTCTGTTTTTATGAATTTGACTCCTTTAGATACCTCATATCAGTGAAATATTACAGTATTTTTTCCTGTGGCTGGACTGTTTCACTTGGTATAATGCTTTCAAGGTTTATACATGTTTTAGCATGTAGCAGGATTTCCTTTTTTACTCTGAAAAATATTCCACTGCATGTATATGCCACATTTTCTTTATCCATTCATTGATGACGAACATTTGGGAGTCTTCCATCTCTTTGCTACTGTGAAGGATGCTGCTATAACCATGAGTGTGCAAACATTTCTTTGAGATCATGTGTTCAGTTATTTTGGAAATGTGCCCAGAAGTGGGAATTCCTGGATCATATAAAAGTTCTGTTTTTAATAGGTTGATGATCTGCCATACTGTTTTCATTAGGAACTGCATCATTTGATAATCCTATGAAAAGTATACAAGAGTTCTAACTTCTCCACACCTTCACAAGGTGTACATGTTTTTTAAACAAAATATTATGTAATAAATGATCAATTCAGGTGAGAAATCTCAGCATCCATACCATTTACCTAAATTAGGATTGAACAGTCTTTGCTATATATGTGCTGAAATTGCCTTCTTCCCAATGTATATCAGGTTACCTATATCTGAATTGATGAGTTTCTGGCCCAAATTTTTGTTGAATTGCAAGTTAGAATGTGATCTTACAAAATACAGGGAGGATGTTTTGAAAGTTGTAAATGTGAAATGACCGGTGTTGAGGAATAGGGGCTATCACCAGGAGAGTATACCAGAATGGGTAGTTGAACAAGAGACATAGAGTATGAGAATTCCAGGAGCATTTCGGTTGACAAAGCAAGGTTTCTAGGTTTAGAATGGTAAATAGAAATGATTAAGAAACCTGTTAAGTTATTTGCTGGTGTAATACAATAAAAAGATAGGCTTTAGACTGAAAAGTCTTGGGTTTTGCCACCTGACCATCATTGTGTGACATTTGGGGGGAGATACCACAGGAATTTCAGTGTCTTCATATGGAATTAGGGTTAAAAATAACAAATTTGTCGATCTGCAGTAAGAATTAAATGAGAAAAACCAATGTGTACTTGTCCAGCATGCTGCCATATACAGAGCTGTTCCATGGCTTTTCTGCCCTCCCTGTTTACATTCTGGTATATACCAACTTTTTCATTTCAACATCAGAGAGGCTCTATTCTACAGCTTCTGGCCTGAAAAACCTCAATTAACAATATTCCAGCCCTGACCAGACAGTTCATTTGGTTAAAGCATTGTCTTGAAATACCAAGGTTGTGGGTTCGATCCCTGGTCAGGACACATACAAGGAGTAACCAATGAATACTTAAATAGTCAAACAACAAATACATGTTTCTCTTTCTCAAATCAATAAGATTTTTTTAAAAATATTCCTTTAGTATAACATAATACAGTGCATTAGAAGTAAATGATGACATTTCCATGGTCTACTTTTTTTTTACAGGTTGTCTTCATATTATTGCAGAAATGTATATTGAGAGATAAAACATGCTAACACCTCAGAAAACAGATAAATATTCTCTGTAGACATTTTACTTAATTTAGCTATATTAAAAACATTTTAAAAGTCTTTTTTATAAAACATAACTAAGCCACCATATCCAGAGGTGGATTTAACAGCAAGCTCACTAGGTATGTGTCCTGGGCCCTGATTTCTGAAGGGCCCCACAAAACCCCAACTTTATACATTTTTCTAATGACACCAAGTTTGGTTTCATATGAACAATTTTAACATTAATAGTACATAATATTTTTTATTTATTTAAAAATATGGTTAACATGTATTTTTATTTTCCCTGTCTCTCTTTTTTTAAAGAGACCAGGGCCTCAACCAATCTTAATCCACCTCTGATCATATCTATAAGGTTTTAAAGGGTTAAAATCAGATGATAGTAGTAAAGAATCATTATCTAATTTTTAGAAGATATTTTACTATCCTTATCAATTTTTGAAGTTTTTTATTCCTCTGGAACAAATCATTTGAACTAATGTGTTAAGGCTATAATTACAAAAAGAATATGTAGTTTTCTGAGATTTTATAAATGGATATATTATTTTTCATTCCACAGATTAGGTCTTTTAAAAATATTGTTGTGCTGAGCAATTGTTTTGATATTTTCAGGAAAAAAAATTAATTGTTGCTCCAGTGTTGGACATGAGGATGATGGTGGTAAGATTTGCAGCCTTCTGGCTAAAAATATGGACTATTATTGAGTGCTTTATTGTACATAACTTGCCATGGTTTTATTTTTAATTTTCTTCTATTCTAATTTTTCTTTTCTTCCACTTTTATTTATTTATTTCATAATTGATGGTTAGCACAAAAAATTAATAAAGAATGAGGTAGAAGTAAATATGAACACTGTTTAATCAATAGATATATTTGAATTTTATACTGAAATATAAAATAGAAACATTCAAATATGGGCCCTTATTGCTTCTGTAAATTCTTTAGTAATTTATTAATTCTTATACCCAGCAGTTCTTCTTTCTCTGTTTAACTAAAGATATGCTACACATATAGACAAGAACCTCAGTCATGTGTGTTATCCTGTCTATGTGACATGAACTTTTAACTATCTTGTCTGCAACATCAAGATAACATCTGCTCAAAATGTTCTTAAAATAATCAGGTGATTTAATTCAATGATGGCACATGCCTCGCCTGATCCCTACCACTGTTTCCCTTCATTCTCTAAATCCTGGTAAACTTCAACTTTTATTACTGACTTAATAAAGACAGATTCCAATGGGAAAAAAAAAGAAAAAGTAGTAATAACATATTTAATGAATTAAAATCTATGATTATCCCTGTGCATTTTAAAGAATGCTGTATTGTCCTCTTTCTTTCAAACATTTTATTTTAATAACAGTGCTCACTCTTAAAGTTCTTGCATAAAAATAATTACCCACAATCAGCAAATAAGTTATTCTAAAAATACCCACAGAAAAGATAATAACTCAGGTTGTTTTTTTTAAATCGTGAAAGCAACTTAGCGTATATATTTAGAAATTTGATAATTATCATCAGTTCTATTCATTACATTTCAAAAGTAGAAGAAATAGTAGGTTAAATCGACATTTATTTTTTTATATTCATATAGAGGAAAATAAGTTATCTACTTGACAGATCTTGACCATTGTTGGAGACCCATTTAAATCTGTGAACACATACAAAACTGTCTACTTAAACTAAAAGACAGCTTCCTCATTGTCACTTCTTTTCAATAACACAAAAATTCAATGAAGAAATGGATGTATTGCAAGAAAAACATTATAAGGTAGAATCCTCCTTTGCCAACAGAAACATAGGGCAATATTATAAAATTGCAAGCTGTTAAGAAATTTAAAATTCAAAGTAAGAAATAAAGTTATTTTTCTTTTGTAAAATTTGTTTTATGTTTCATTAAAATATAGGTTGAATGTAATGCTAGTGTTTGTTATGCATCAGTAAATACCTACCAAGATATTTGGCCAAACTTTCTTTGCCGCATGGCTCAGGCTGCTGAGGCTGCTGAGGCTGCTGCCATCTTATGACAGAAAAGAGTTGCACAAAATGTTTTCTTTACCAATGGTCAGAATGTGTGAGAACAGGAATTGTGGAGGAGATTTGGAATATGCCGGAAGCTTGATACCTTCCAAAGAAGTAGAGGAAAGGGTAAATCCTCTCAGATAAACCAAAAGCTAGTTCATGTCTGTATTAAAATATTTTGGCTGATAAAATCAGTACAGGTGATTTCCCCAATAGAGAAAAAAATATCCACTACCAACATAGAATTTGACATATTAAATCTAAAACTCTTTTTAAACAAGATTAAGAAAAAAGAATGACAAATTTTGCAACAAAAATAGAGACTGATAATCTCTACTTCTACATAATTAGTGTGGGTTTACAAATCCACCATTTGAAACCTCTTTTGCTAGCTTCCCTGTTCCTAAAGTAGATATTTGTAGGTATGAGGGGGGGAAAAAGATTACTGGCATAGTTTAAGAGGCAGTTGTCCTATGATGATGAAGAAGTGTTTATGTGTGTTTGACTGGATACATTCTTCACTTTGTTACCATATGTGCAACATGGTCAGATGGTTAATGAGTTTTCGGGGCTGAAATGCATCTGGTCCAACTTTAAACTTATGGTTTATAATACTTCACTGGAAAGCATGTAATTAATCTTTCAGTGGATAATCTACCATAACTCCTAAACTAATTAAGAATAGATATTCTTTTTAACATGATTTGAAAATTAACTTTTATGTAGGTTAAGGCAGAAAAAATCCTCCACATTGATAGAAAAGTTGTAACATGTCAGATAAAATTGACCTCCACTCTCCTTCCTCCTTCACCCAGTCCTGTTGAGAGAAATGTATATCTTCAGTGAATGTAGACTGTGGAATAGTCTGTCCCTTAGGAAAAGAACAGTCTCTTGTTCACCTTTGAATTCTGAGCATCTGGCATAGAGTATGATTTTATCAAAAAGTTTATCAAAAATATTATGAGAGTTAATTCAGAGAGATTCCAACTTGAAATCTATGAATTTCACAAGTATGTGTGCAAATATATGTATGATTATATGTATATTTGCAAATATATAATGCTATATGTATATAAATTTTACAATTTACTAAATTAAGGCACAGAAATTTTCAAAAAACACATAAAGTCAGACTGATATTTATATTTCAGCTGAGATTCAAGTGAAGAGAATTAATTGCTAAAGTTCAAGTTCTTAATACAATGATATATGAGTCACAAACTAGTTATCCGTGTGGCTATAACATGATTTCTTTAATCTTTCTAGTCTTCCCAATCATATTGGCTTTTCTAATTTATTATAATTATTAATAATAAATGTATAATAAATTATGAATTATAATTCATATTGTAATAAAACCCTCATAAGTGGTATTAGAAAATCAAATGATAAGTACCTTTTTTAAAAAATATTTTTTTATTGAATTTATTAGGGTGACACTAGTTAACATAATTATACAAGTTTCAGGTACCCAGTTCTACAACATGTCTATATACAGCATACTGTGTGTTCATGCCCTCTCCAGTCAAGTCTATGTCCATCATCATTTATGTCCCCATACCCTCCCAGATCTTCCCCTTGTAAGTAATCACCACACTACTGTTCCTGTCCATGAGATTTTTTTGTCTTTTTTTACTCTATCCTACTTCCCTCCAAAAAATATATGCTCCTCTATGTTCACTGAAGTGCTATTTACAATAGCCAAGATTTGGAAACACCCCACTGTCCATTAGTAAATTTGTCTTTTTTCTTTTTCTCAAATGCAAAATTTCTTTGTAAAGCATAATAATTTTCAAAAGCAATAGCATTGTAAATGTTGCAGGATTTTTTTCATACCTTCGGTAACATTGGGAATTTTTTTTCCTCTAAAATATTACTAATGTTAAAAATAATGTTATTTTTTATCTCCATATTTAATTTAGGTGAATATTTTCTCAAATGTTTATTTACTGTTTGTATTTTTGTCTTAATTTTAAACACATACTACTCGAAGTTGTGTCTTGCCATATATAATGTATTTCATATTAATTTGTATGATCTGATTAATGTGACACTAGAGCTTTATTATATTGTCTATAAATTTGCCCTCATTTTTGTTTTTTTTTAATTTATTTATTCATTTTTTTAGAAGGGAGAGAGAGAGACAGAGAGAGAGAACGAGGAGAGAGAGATAGAGAGAGAGGAGGGGGAGGAGCTGGAAGCATCAACTCCCATATGTGCCTTGACCAGGCAAGCCCAGGGTTTCGAACCGGCCACCTCAGCATTTCCAGGTGTACGTTTTATCCACTGCGCCACCACAGGTCAGCATTTTTGTTTTTTAATGTGCCATTTTAAAAATGATATTTAGTTTTTAAATCAGTTTCCTTTTTCTTTAAAGAATTTAATTTTTTAAGCTCAAAATATTTTGACTCTAGATATTTGAAAAAAATTATTATTTTTTTATTTGAATTAATTTTTTATGTTTCTTTAGTATAACAGAAGTACATTTGGGTTTATTAGATGGAATAACCCTTCTTTATTTGAATTTAGGCCATGTAATTATTTAACCTCATCTGGTTACCAGTTATGGCCTACCACAACATCTTGCACAGATATTATCTATAGGATAAGACATTCTGAACTAATATTTGTTAAATTTTATTAAATGTCTGACACATTGAAAATACACAATAAAATATATTTATCAATTCATTTTTTATTAATTTATAGGTACATTTATTATTCCAACAAATACTTATTTAAAACCAACTTCCTGTCACTCACAGTGGTAATTGTCTACGAAATTATTTATTTATTTATTTTTAGGGAGAGTGAGAGCGCTAGAGAGAAAATCAGGCAAACAGAAATGCAGAGAGTTGAGAAGAATCAATTCATAGTTGTAGTGTCTTCATCATTCATTGATTGCTTTGTCATATGTGCTTTGACTAAGGGATTCCAGCTGAGCGAGTGACTTTTTGCTCAAGCTAGGAACCTTGAGCTCATGCCAGCCATCTTTGGTATCAAGCCAGAGACAATGGGGTCGTGCCTGTCATCCCACACTCAAGTCCGCCATGCTGTGCTCAAATGGTGAGCCTGTACTCAAGCTGGCAAATCTCGAGGTTTTAAGCCTGGGTCCTCAGTGTCCCAAGTTGACCTGTATCCACTGTGCCACTGCCTGGTCAGGCACAAAATTAATATTCAGACAGAACTGCTACATTGAGGACTTTAGAGTTTATATAGACCTAAATCAGTATAATCTTCATATTTTAATAAATAAATAAATATATTATATTACATTATAGCCTGTGAAAGGTATACAAATTAAAAATATAATTTAAATAATTTAAAAGTCATATTAGTTTCAGACTCAACAGAGAACTGAGAAAATTAAAATGTTTACCACGCCTTGCTATCCAAACTAACTTCTAGCTACTTAGATATTATTGGATACTTCTAAATCCGTTTATCACTTTATTAAATCATCAACTATAAAAAGTCACAATATTGGCCTGACCTGTGGTGGCGCAGTGGATAAAGCGTCGACCTGGAAATGCTGAGGTCGCCGGTTCGAAACCCTGGGCTTGCCTGGTCAAGGCACATATGGGAGTTGATGCTTCCAGCTCCTTCCCCCTTCTCTCTCTCTCTCTCTGTCTCTCTCTCCTCTCTCTCCCTCTCTATCTCTCTCTCTCCCTCTCTCTGTCCTCTCTAGAAAGAGAAAAAAAAGAAAAAAAGTCATAATATTAAAAAAAAGTTATAATTTTATTATTATTGACATTTCAATGTTTTTGATAAGAATGGCTAGAGTAATAACTATGGGCAGAAAAGCTGAGTCTACCATCATGTAATCAAGTTACTGTAAATTTAAACCTATTCTAAAATAATGTTAGGGTTTTTTTAATTTTTAAAAATTTATTCATTTTTAGAGAGGAGAGACAGAGAAAGAAGGGGAAGGAGGAGCAGGAAGCATCAACTCCCATATGTGCCTTGACCAAGCAAGCCCAAGGTTTTGAACTGGCGACCTCAGCACTCCAGGTCGCTGCTTTATTCACTGTGCTACCACAGGTCAGGCTAATGTTAGTTGTTTTTTTTTAAGTTTAGAGTACATATCAGGTCTTTGTCTTGCATAAGAAAGATCAACTGCAGTGGATCTTGTAGCAGATGGGACGATCTTTTTTTTTTTTAATTATGGTTGACGTATAAATTAGAGGCAGATGTATAAACTTATAATTAGGCATTTATATAACTTACAAAGTGATCCCCTTAATAAATTTAGTGCCCATCTGATGCCATATATAGTTATTACAATATTATTGACTATATTCTCTATTCTGTACTTTTTTTGTGACAGAGACAAAGAGAGAGACAGAGAGAGGAACAGATAGGGACAAACAGGAAGGAAGAGAAATGAGAAGCATCAATTCTTCGCTGCGGTACTTTAGTTGTTCATTGATTGATTGTTTTCTCATATGTGCCCAGACCAAGGGGCTACAACAGACCGAGTGACCTTTTGCTCAAGCCAGCGACCTTGGGTTCAAGCTGGTGAGCTGTGCTCAAACCAGATGAGCCTGCGCTCAAGCCGGCAACCTCAGGGCTTTGTACCTAGATCCTCTGTGTCTAAGTTTGATGCTCTATCCACTGTGCCAATGTCTGCTCAGGCTCTATTCTTTACTTTACATCCCCATTACTATTCTATAACTACAAATTTATATTTCTAAATTCCTTCACCTTTTCCACCCATCTCCCTCAAACTCCTCCCATTTGGAGACCATTAAAATGTTCTCTGTATCTATGAATCTGTTTCTTTACTGCTTGTTCATTAATTTTGATTTTTAGATTTCACAAATGATTGAAATCCTCTGGCATTTGTCGTTCTCCATCTGACTTATTTCACTCAGCACACTACCCTCTAGGTCCATCTGTTATTGAATGGAAAGATTTCATTCTTCTTTATGGCTGAGTCATATTCCATTGAATATATGCACCACTTCTTTATCTATTCATCTATTGATGGACATTGACGTTGCTTCCATATCTTGACTAATGTAAATAGTGCTGCAATAAACATATAGCTGTATATATCCTTTTGATTTAGTGTTTTGGGTTTCTTCAGTTAAATACCCAGAAGTGTGATTACTGGGTCTTTCTTTGTCTCTTGTTATAGCATTTGTCTTAAGGTATTTGTATCTGGCGTAAGTATTGCTACATCAGTTTTTCTTTGTTTCTGTTTATTTGTTTGTTTATTCCCATTTTAATGAAATCTTTTTCCATCCCTTTACTTTCAGTCTGTGTGTGCCTATTGATCAGAAGTGGATCTCTTGTAGACAAAATATGTAAGGGACTTGTTTTTCTATTCATTCAGCTGCTGTATATCTTTTGATTGGAACATTTAATCCATTTTTATATAAAGTAATCATTAATAGATATGTATTTGTTGCCATTTTATTGTTTATATTTTAATCTTTTTTTCTTCTTAAAATAGATTCTCTAATATTTCTTGTAATGCTGCTTTGCTAGTGTTGAACTCCTTTAGTTTTTTCTGGTCTGGGAAACGTTTTATCTGTCTTGATTACTCTACCCTTTGCTGGATAGAGAAATCTTGGTTGTAGGTCACATCTTTAAGATTCTCTCTTTGTTTTCAACCTTTGGCATTTTAATTATGATGTGTGTTGGTGTGAGTCTTTTTTGATTCATCTTGTTTGGGACTCTCTGGACCTGTATGTCTGTTTTATTCATCAAGGAAGAGAGGTTTTTGTTGTTATATTTTAAAATAGACTTTCAGTTTCTTTTCTCTTTTCTCCTTCTGGCATCGTGATGTGAATGTTGGTAAGCTTGAAGTTGTCCCTGAGGCTCCGTACACTATCCTCATTTTTTTGGATTATTTTTTTCTTTCTGAAGTTCTGGTTGCATGATTCTGTTTACCTATCTTCAAAATCACTGATTTGACTTTCTGCTTTATCTACTTGTACCGTTGATTACCTGTAATGTATGCCTTGTTTCAGTTAGTGCATTCTTCATCTTTGACTGGTTCTATTTTGTTTTCCGTCATCATTTCCATTTTTATCTCTTTGTTGGACTTCTCCCTAAGTGCCTCTACTTGTTCCTGCTGAATTTCCTTGGGCATCTTATAACCACTGTTTTGAACTCTGCATCTTGTAGATCTTCATTTTGTTCAGTTCTTTTTCTGGAGTTTTGTTATGCTCTTTAATTTGGGAAATGTTTCTTTGTCTCCTCATTTTGGCTGTCAGCCTTCTTGTGTTTGTTTCTATGAATTGGGTATAGCTACAATGTTCTTTAGGCTAGATAGAATGGCCTTGCATAATAGATATCCTGTAGGGCCCAGTGGCACAGCCTCCTTAGTCACCTGAACTGGGAACTCCAAGTGCACCCACTGTGTGGGTTGTTTGCACCCTCCTATTGTAGTTAAGCCTTGATTGCTGTTGGCATTCAAGCATGAGAGAGATTTGTCCCCAGGCTGATAGTATTTGAGGACTGGTCAGAAACACCATGGAGGATCTGCTGTGCAAAGCCGACCCTATTGAACAAAACTCACTTCAGAGGGGCTCAGGTACCTGCTGAGTTCACCCTGTGAGTGTGTTGCTGGTTGAGGTGGTTGGGTGGTGCTTTGGTGTGATCCAAAGCTGTCCACTGAGTGGGCGAGCTCTGGAGTTTCCTGGGAGATGGAGGCCAAGGTAAGCAGCCGTCTGTGCACTGCCCACAGGCACCCAGTATAAGTTATAGAGCAATATACAGATAACTCTACTTGTGCTGGGCTTGGATATGCCTAGCAGAGGCCAAACTGCAAACCAAGCTGGCCTTCACTAGTGATAGCTGGGGCTCACTTAGCAAGGGGTAGAGGGCACTCAAAAACCAATCTTTGAGTATTTTAGGAAAATACTCAAAGCCAATCTTTGAGATTTTAGGAAATTTCAAAGTATGGGCCAAGACAGGCTTCTTTATATGAAAAAGCTTGTTTGAGCCTACAAGTTGAATGGGGAAGGCTCTCAGGGAATTACCAGGGCAGGGCAAATAGTGTTAGCCAGGTTGACAGTGTTATCCAGGTTGACAGGCACCCTGCTGGCTCTGTGAAGGGAGAGCTCAGAAAAGGAACAATGGATTTTGCCAGCACTTCTGTCTGGAAGAAAGCTGCTCTCATTCTGATGCCAAACAGTTCATTTCCTCCCTGTATGTCTCAGGCTCATTATGAGCCTCTGCACAAGCTGGAGCTCACAGCAAGTGAGTCCAAGCAGTGTATGAATGGTAAGGTGACCAATCATCCTCCTTTAGGGAGGACAGTCCTTCTTTTGTAAGTTCCATCCTCCCTCAAATAGTGTCCTCCTATATGTTCTCCTTTTTTATATTGGAAGACTCATCTGTAAATGTCTGTATTCGATTGTTGCAGAGTCGATCCATTGTGTGTGATGTGATTTATTTCTATTTGAGATGATGATTTGTCAAGGATCAGTACAGTGCTTGCAGTGAGACGTGATTATGAGACGCATGCGCTCAGCACGGGAGACCTTGAGAGAGCACGCGATATCCTGAGCACGCAAATGGCTTTGTGTACTTCTTACTGAAACACGACAAGGCACTGTAGACTCATGATTATTTCTTTCTCAGTAAATATTCAATCATAGACAGGTAAGCACAATTCATGTTTTATTAATTCATTATCTATTTAATAATTGCCAAATATGTATAATTTTATTTACAAGTATTTTCCTGAAATTTGAGTTTTAAAGTGGAAATCTAACCTCAAACCATATTTATTAATAACATATTTTGATAAAATAGTTGCATAGAAGATGTTTTTTAATTATAAAATGATAAATACACCCAAATATCACTCCAAATTAGTGGTTTTGTTTGATACTTAGTTTTGCTAATTTAGCTTCTGGAAAATTCACCTACCATAATGTAACGTTTTCAGTTCCTAATGTGCTTGCATCATTTGTGTAGGTCTATATTTTATTTTTAATTTTAAATTTTATTTAAGGGATAGAAGAATCAAAAAAAAGAAAATGCCAATTCAATGATAAATTGAAAAAGGAATTTCCACTCCTCATATCAAAGAAAGATACCATTATTTTCTGCAATATTTGTAGTGGAGAATTTTGTATTGCAGTTGGGGTCAGAGCAGCGATAACAAAACACTTGACCACCAACAAACATAAGTAATCATTAGATGCATCAGCTTCCAGTTGTAAAGTAACAAGTATTTTTAAAACTTCAAACTTTTCTGAAGATGGAAAACAGTTGGCTGCAATGGAGGGAACATTTGCATTGCACACAGTAATTCACAATCAAAGTTTGCATAGTATGGATTGTACAACTAAATTGTTGAAAAAGTTTCACAATGCAAAATTGTCATGTGCCAGGACAAAATGTGAGGTTATTTTGAAATCAGTATTTAAAAATTACTGTGACAAAATACTTACAGAGGACTTGGAAACTATAGCATTTGTAACAATTTTATCTGATACATCAAATCATAATGAAATTAAATTGTATCCAGTAATAGTAAGATATTTTAATGTTACCAGGGGCATTCAAGTAAAAATTTTAAATTTAGAATCCACTGAGAGCGAAACTTCTGAAATTTTGTCGAACCATCTATACAGAGTAATGAATAAAAACAATTTAAAATCCAAAATTGTGGCACTAATGCTGATAATACAAATACAAATTTTGGTGGGCGAAGACACAAAGGGGTGAATAATGTGTATGTAAAATTACAAGTTACTCCAGAAGAAAATGCTAGGAATAGGTTGTAAAGCACATATTTTGTCAAATGTAATCAACACAGGGTCATGTGCCATGCCAATTGATGTAGAAGCAATCAATAATAACTACAATTTATTTGCATTTTAGTCATTTTACCATTTGTGTTGCTACTTTAAAACAATTTTGTGAAGAAGCTAATGTGAAACACAAAAATTTTTTAGGCTATTCAGAAGTTAGATGGCTTGCTCTACACCTGCTATAGAGTATCTTCTACAATTATTTGAGCCTCTCCATTCATATTTTTTAAGTTTAGACAAATGTCCTAAAATCCTGGAATCATTTTTCAATAATAAAATATGAGATATTAATGTATTTTATACAGAATCAAGCATCTATTTTTCACAAAATGATTCAAAAGATTTAAAGTGAACACATTTCACCTACGGAAGTTAGTCTTATTTTGAATGATTTTATTCTTCAATATAAATCCCATTTTGAAGAAAAATTTCTTCCTTCAATTATAAAAAAAAATTGTCAGACTTAGAGGAATGAAATCAAGGTATAACAGAAAAGGTTATCAAAGAAGTGCAGAATTTTTACCAGACATATTTTTCATATATTGAAGAATGGTCTGAAACAAACATCATGGGAAATAACAGTTTTCAGTGGTGTTTTTTTACTTTATCGCAAGTATATTGGCCTGACATTGAATCATCTTGAATTTTTATCTAAAGAAATGCCAGATATCAAAATAGATGACAGTTGTTTCTTTGAAGAAATTAGAAGACTGAATGTATATTTAAATTCTAAAAAATTAATACAATGTGAAAATGAACATGTCAAAATTGATAAAAGATGGGTGGAAATATTCAGCCATTTCAAAAATGAACATATTCCATGTGAAAATTTATTTATTCTTGTTCAATTTACATTGTGCTGCCCTGGAACTAATGCAGCAGTTGAAAGAGTTTTCTCAATTGCTAATGATTTTTGGACAAATGAGAAATCAAGATTGAGTGTTGATTCTCTAGCTGTGGCACTTGCCGTAAAATTCAATATGAAGGATATTTCTTGTTCAGATATTTCCAATATATTGTTACAAGATGATACATGGACAAAAAAATTCATTCAGTGGAAAAGTACTCATTTAGATAATATTAATAATTTCTTACAATTATTATTAAAAATTAATAGATGTGTAAGCATAATTACAATATAAAATATTACAAATATTTTATTATGCATTTATCATATTATAGTATATTATTATTGCAATGAATAAAATGTTTCTTTTATTTATGATATTGTTTTCTTCAATTTATATTTGTCCTCCTTTTCATTGTAAAAAAGTTGGTTATCTTAATGAATGGGTCCTTTAAGAGAAAGGCCTAGGACTTTGGAATCCTCCATCTCACTCAGCCATAATCTCTGCTGGTTTTCACAGCTAGAAGTTATGGAGACTTCTCTTCCCAACACTGAAACCCTGTGCTGAAGTGGGGCCTGGTGTGGGCCTCAGACCCCTGGCTCCTAAGGGAAGACCTCTGTAGCTGAGATTCCCTCCCATTTTGTAACTGCCACAGGTGGGTATGGAACCAGATTCGTCTGCGTCACTGTTCCTCCCACTAGCCTCAATGTGATTTTTCTTCACATTCTTAGTTGTAGAACTTAGTTGTAGCTCACTTCAGCTAGCTTTCAAGAGGTTTTGAATGCTGGTTGATTTGTAGTTTTGTTATAAATCCGATGTGTAATAATCAAACAAAATAATTTGTTTTCATTTTTTGTTATATCAAATAAAAAATAGGAAGCTTAAAGAAAGGGAGGTAATATAATAAAACCCTTTTATTCTCTTATATTTCATAAGCACTTCCCTAATTCTTTAATGGAACTCTATAACTATCTGTTCAGAGATTTAAAACATTAGAGGATTATATTGTTCTTTCTCCAATTTATTTCCTTCCTTTATCCCCTGAATTGCATGAGTACTTTCTTCAAAATATTGGTGATTTTGAGAGGTTCTGAGTACTGTATTTACCTACACTGCCATCTTGACTGAAAGGCTAAAATAAGAAGTTAGTTTGGTGTAATAATAAAACAAAATAATTTGGCCCTAGCTGGTTTGCTCATTGGATAGAGCATTGGCCTGGCATGAGGAAGTCCCACGTTTGATCCTCATTCAGGGCAGAGGAGAAGCAACCATCTGCTTCTTTTCTCCTTTCTCTCCTCCTTCACTCTCTCTTCCCCTCCCATAGCCAGCAGCTCAATTGGTCTGAGCATGGCCCCAGGCACTGAGGATAGCTCAGTTGGTCCAAGGAGTATTAATTGACTCCAGACAGGGGCTACCTGGTGGATCCTGGTTGAGGCGAATCTGGAAGTCTGTCTCTGTATCTCCCTTCCTCTCACTTAAAAACAAACAAACAAACATAGTTTAACATATTGGCATAATAAAACAGGAAAAAAATCATCTCCAACATATGCAGGCAAATCATTTAATAAAATTAAAACATTTATAATATAAACACACAACAAACTAGGACTTGAAGGAAACTGTATCATTTTATTAACCTCAACACAACACAGGGTTTACATCATACTTAATGGTAAAGTATTGCTTTTCCTTGCAATTATTACTTTTATTACACTTTAGTTTCTGGCCTTTGCAATAAGGTAGGACAAAGAAATAAAAATCAGTCTGGAAAAGAATTTGTTTTTATTCATATAGAACATAATTGTTTATGTTAAACATTCTAAGGAATCTAGAAAACAACTTTTAGAACTAGTAATTGTATCTAATACATCAAAGACAATAATATAAGATCGATATTTAAAAATTAATAGAATTCCTGTAAATAGTGAACAATTGAAAATTAATATAAAAATGCCATTAAAATAGCATCCAAAATCAAAAACAGGAATAAGTTGAACAAAATATGTGTCATATTTATACAGTGATAACTATAAAACACTGCTGGGAGAAATTAATAATGAGATATGTCCCAAGCCTGAGGTGAGGACCGGAAAGACTCAATACTGTTAAGATATTAATTTTCCCAAAATCAATCTGTAGATTCAACCTAACTCCACCAAAAATCTCAGCAACTTTTTTCATAGAAATGTAGAAATTTAAATTATAATATATGAAAATGTAATTAATCTAAACTAGCCAAACTTACTTTATAAAAAGAGAATATAATGGGAGTACTTCTGCACCTAACATCAAGGTATATTATAAAAACTATAGTAATTAATAAACTATATTATTGACATAATAAAAACATATTTATCAATGGTATAAAATAGAAACTCCAGAAATAAAGAAATATGTATTATCAATTGTGCAATCTCTGAGGCAATTATTTTATCTTTTATGACTGAGGTTCATATCTAGTCAACCAGAAGAGGTCACATAGCCCCAGATTACTTAGGAGTTGAGAATTCTAGTGTGTGCTAGCAATTTGGACAACAAATTAATGGCTAGTAGAAGTGAGGTTTGAGTGGAAGTCAGCTAGATTAGTAGTTACAATTTTAATAAAGGTTTATTTCTTTTATTAGTCATTCATGAAGTTGATTACTTTCTTTGGATTAGGAATGCCTTTCCCTTCAAATTTTGGCCTCAAGATATGGGTAGAATACATAGAAATATTAAGTCACTGGTTCTAATTATCACACACACACTGCCCGCCACACCATCTTCCTTCCATGTTCCCTCAGGACCATTATACTTCCTAGATATGGTTCTAAAACCAGAAATGTCATATTAGCATGTTTTCTCCCTCAGCAACTTCTCTGCTGATATCTTGTTTTGTCTACCTTTACTGCTACAGAGAGTGACTAGTCAAGTCCCTGGTTCTCATGACCCTGAAGAAAAAGAAGTCATGGAAATAGACCTGCATGGCAGGACTTGCATTGTCAGAGATTAATTTCCTGATAAAATCTTAGATACCCACAGTTCCCACATTCACTACCATTTTGTTCCATATTTATATATACGAGGCAGGAATATAACAGTATTTTGGTTTGGGACAGCATTCATTTTCTTGTTTCATTTTTTGTTTTCATTTTTTGTTATATCAAATAAAAAATAGGAAGCTTAAAGAAAGGGAGGTAATACAATAAAACCCTTTTATTCTCTTATATTTCATAAGCACTTCCCTAATTCTTTAATGGAACTCTATAACTATTAATATCTGTTCAGAGATTCAAAACATTAGAGGATTATATTGTTCTTTCTTCAACTTATTTCTTTCCTTTATCCCCTGAATTGCGTGAGTACTTTCTTCAAAATATTGGTGATGTATCCTTTTCTTTCTTTCCCCACTTAGGTCTTTATTTTTCTTATCCCTACTCTCAAGCATTGCTTCTCTCAATCATTCACATCCCATTCATTTTTTGTATGGCTAACACTGACTTTTCTCTAAAATAGTGTTTCCTAAGACAAATGCTTTCCATTTTCTCAGCAGTCTTCATGCTTTTCTCCAAGCACCCTTGTCAATAAAACCAACTTACTTAGAACTTATGCTATATGAATATAAATGCAGACTGAGAATAAATATTAGAGAAGCTTAAATATTTAAGAAATTTAGTCTTCGGAGACCATCATATACACACATTATTCTCTAATGTCTAGTCGGAAGAAAACTTCCACCTCTTTAATAGCATTCTCTTGTTTATCTATAGTATTTTGAAATAGATTTTAATTTCTATTTTGTGTCTCCTTAATGTCAAATACAATGTCTTTTTATAACAATATTCTACCACCATCTGACTCAGATATAGTAATTAATGATAGAAGGGAAAATATACTTCTAGTGTATTATAATCATAATTCTTTAAAAATTATAGTAGATAAGACATATAATTTGCTCTGTAGAGATAATATGGTTTTTTTTTTATGCTTTGTTATCTCATTTACAAGGTGTAACATTTGGGTTCAGGGTTCCTTTAAATACAGAGCTCCTTTAAAACTCAAACTACCCTCACTCAACCTCACACTAGGGCAACTTCTTCATTAAGCATCTCCCTTGCAAACCCTCTCCCCCCCCCCTCCTTAAGCAACTACCTCCACCCTGGGAAGGTTCTTGGTAATGTCCTTGTAACAAAGCCATCATGAGGGACATGAGGTTGGGAAAGGGAGACAATCTGTAACCAAGGCCATAAACCAGGATATGCTAATCTAGGTATGTCCAGGTGCACCAAATCCCATGCCAGCAAATGCTTGCAGCAACCCCTATATCAGACACCCCCTTCCTGCAGCTCTCCGCTGATGCCACTAGGGTCTCAGCCTGTCTGTTTCACAGATGCATAAATAAACTTCTTATAAAACTCATCCGGCCTTGTGCGCCCCTCTTTTGGCAGACCTAACACAAGTTATCTTAGAAAACACTTATAATTTCTCCAATAAATAATGCTATGAAATAAACTTTGTTACTACTCATCCTCCTTTTTCCCTTCTGATCCTTTTTTAATCATCTTCATCTTGTTCCAAGGTTCTGAAAAGTTTTCAATTTTCCTAAAATTTCATAGTAATAACTAAGGTGCTGCAATGAAGAATTGATGCTTCTCATCTCTCTCCCTTCTTGTCTGTCCCTATCTGTCTTTCTCTCTGTCTCTCTCTGTCTCTGTCACAAACAAACAAACAAACAAAAACTTGGTATTCTATTTTTATAATTCAAAGGAGATGGCTAAATTTTTCTCTTATAATTATTTTTCCTTATTCTTGTTTTTGCAAAGGATCATTAGAATTCTAGGAAGAGGTATATCAACTGTCAAGGTGTTTTATAATTTATAATTTTTTAAATCAATGCTGCCATATTTTTCTACCATTAATAGAGGATTTTGTTTTATTTTCAAATAAACAGGATCTTGATTTATTTTTTCCCCTGTACTTAAATGGGCCATGTCTTAAGATCCGTCTTAGAAATACATTAGTTAACATGAAAATGACTCAGCATTTTCAATAAACAGTCCATATCCTGATTTCTGAAAATATAAGCTTTATATGCCCATTAAAATGCAAATATTGTAATAAGAATTATAACATTATATGCATCCAACATTCAGCAAATAATTATTGTCTATTACGTCAAGCATTGTTATCCACAGCCTGTGCCTGGCATATGAAAAGTGGGAGATGGTGTGAAGATACCAGAGAACCAAAACAATGCTTCCCAACACTTTCTAAGTCACGACACACATAATATCAAGTAATACCTGTGTAGCTCATGGGTACCACTGTTTACTTGATGTGTAGATTCAAAGTTGGAAGTACCCAGCCAGGACTCCAGCTAACCAAACCCCTCCCAGCTGTCTCAGGGCTGTGGATCAGTATTGCACAGCTGCTACCCATTCGCAGCAAAATGGTGAAAAGCTCCTTCTACTTAGAGAAGCTGAGAATAAGAATGCACCAAAAGGAAGAAACTGGGCATGGAGAGGAAAAAGGCAAAGGAGACAACCGTTACTGAGAATTTTGACTCAGGTGCGACTCATCACCAATATGCAGCTAGTGAGTCCATAATTCCTTTTAGAAAAGGAATGCTTGGTGCAAGATGTCTCATAGAAAACATTTTCTCCCGTTTTAAAAGGCACTTTTGTGTATATATACCATATGTTATTTGATTCTCTAATAGGATCTGGAACAGTATCTTGTAAAAAATATTTCCATGAAATAGTATAATTTAAGGCTATGAATAATTTTCTGTCAGTTCAGGTTACACTTTGATGCCAAATAAGTTCATGTCACATTGGCTTCCTGTGAGGACAGCATGCTACCCAATAAATTCCAAAAATTCACCTGATTTTTAGAACTGTTCTAATTTCAGAATTGTGGAAACAGTTTTGTGAACCTGTATAATATTAGATAGTCTATACTGATTTTATATGTACCTACTAATATATTCTGTTATAATTTGAGGTGAATTTTAAGGACTAATACTAAAAGGTATATGGACTATGGAGAAACTTGAAATACCAAGGTATCATACAACTTAAACTACTGAAAAAATATGAAACAAAATTTATTATATTTTGAAGGACTCAATACCTTAAGTTCAATTATTTCTTCATGTTCATATTATAGCCTGTCCTTCTAAAAGGCTGTAATTATAACCTGGGATGCACAGGGTTGTGCATTCACTGTAACTGCTAAATCATTATTTCTTCATCTCACATGGGTAGCACCATCTCATTTAAGAAATGAAATACACAAACTGATTACTGTAAAACGAGAGATAGCTTCTGCAGCATTCTTGGGTTTTTTTCTTCTTTATTTTTTTTAACAGCACCTTTTAATAGTTAGGCTTATTGCTTAGAAACAATCTACTCTAAGGGCACTGTTTGTATCAAAAGCATTCTGTATATAATGTGAAAGTTTCTTCAATTGTGAGCAGAACAGTAGTAGTAGTTAGGGCTTTATTACTTAGTTCTAATTTGTATTGATGGCCTAAAAAAAGTAGCATGCTTTGCAGTTCTATGAAAGAAAAGATTATAAATGGAGATTAATTATAATTTTGCTAGCTCAGTACTTGTAAAACTAAAGCAATTTATATTCTTTCTCTTAATGATCTCCATTCCTGATTGCAGTAATGTAATCTAATTGTGATTATGATAGTATCTGAATCATGTGGGCCTCAATGTGATTGAAACTACTCTTTGCATTAAAAAGTAATTTTGGAGTAATGATGAAAAGTTACTGTGGAAAATTGGCAAGTAATATATTTTACTCTGTGTCTTAAGTTTCTGCTTTCATTTTTGATTATATCTCATAGCATGGATAAGTATGATATTATATCAAGGATTTATTACCTCAAAGCCTTATCGATGATAAGTATGAGCATGAGTATCAGGGATAAGCATGATATTATTGAAATAGTAGTGATATGGTTGAGTCAGGGAAATGACCGAGGGTTTAAAATGCTAGGATAAGGTTTATTGAAACTAGAAACCAAATTAGGAGGGGAAGGCTTCAATACTGCATAGATATGATAGCCAGAGAAAAGAAAAGCTGTGGGTGTTTTAGCTGACACAGCAGATACTGTTTGGATAGGCATTAAGGGAAATAAGGATAGTCAGGTATTTTGTGAATGTTGAAATATACCTCAAGGGCATGAAGAGAAAATAGAGCAGGAAATGTTTTTCCTCTAAATAGAATTTCCTTTGCAAGGTTGAAACTTGTTCAGGGGGAAAAAGGTATATCTCACATTTGTGCTCAGCTAATGAAAATGATTTGTGAAATCAATTCCTAGAATTTGAAAAACAAGCAAATGAATGTTTAACGTTTGAGAAATATTTACTATTGAAACACTAAGACATTTATATACTGTGAAAATCAGAAAATCCAAGAGATTGCCCTCTGAAAAGTTATTTTGGAAAGAATGCAAAAATCACCAAATCATATTTATCAGAATCTTATGCATGACGAAGTTGTGGGAGAAAATTATAATTAAAAAAGGTTGTGATGCATTTAATATTGATTTAAATTATAATGAAAAGCGAAGGCTACCATAATTTTTAAAAGGACAATCTAAGCGAAAATATGTTTAGAATATCCAGAAATAAATACTAAAGAATGAAATTGAATTGAAACAGGTAATAAAAAAGAGACACTATCTCAAGAAAATCTATCAAAATATTTAAAGGACAGATTAGCTCATTTTCTGGTTGTTGTTCTTTTTTTAATAGTAAAAAATATTTGCTAAACCCTCAAGGTGTGTGGATTAACTAAGAACACCAAGAAGGTACCTCCCCACTACAGTGATTCCAAGCATAAGAAAGCAAGTCTTTTCAATCTTCTCAGGATAGTACCACTGGGGAAAAAATAAACATGAAAAAATTACAAATTCATTTTATAGTTACTACTGACAGTAAAAAAAAATCCTTTTTCTCCATCCCTGGAGTCTGTGAAGATACATTTGAAATGTCTCTTGCAGCATTGATGTATTGCAGAAGGGATTGCCTACATATAAATGGCTCAATGAATATTTCCAATAGGAAGAAGCACATTAACTCTTTCAAGCCACTGGAGTCCATTTACCAGATTACTTTTCCTTTATTAGTGCAACAAATTGTACTGAAGAAGTAATGCAACTCTGTGAAGTGCACCATTTACTCCCATTCTCTCTTTGATGTTTATGTACAGATAAGTGCTTCGTCTATTGCCATTTGAAGACTCTCCCTTTAAGGGGAATATACTGTGAAATAGATACTCTCCAGGCTCAGTCAAGAAGAGAACATCTTGGGCCTCTATGGTACATTACGGCCAGTTATAATAGACCAGGGAGGGAAGTGTGCCTCCTGCCATAATAACTGTAATATGATGACCTTGTGAACACATAGATGCATCAAACTGGAACACTGGAACTTCTGCAGTTTTTCTTTATCAGGGAGAGTATAGCTGTAAGAATGTCCAAAACGGACAAGATGCTTATTGCTTCCTGCCCTGCTGGTGAACTTATTCCAAGCTCACTCTACATTGTTTCTGCCTTCTTAAATGAACTCCAAAGTATTCTCACTTCAGGAGACAAAAATTCATCTTTTTGTTCTGGTGAACTATGGGTCAGTTGCCCAATATTTTTTTTCAGCCTCTCTCGGAAGACCATGGAAAAGTTTTGTAGTAGAATAATTGTTAGATTCTTGGGCAAAGACTATAAATATATTAAGCCTTTTGGGGTGGGGCTGTTGGTTTTGGAAAAGTCTTGGTAAGAATAGCTCATTTATGTCTTCACACAATCAGCAAATGCATCTTAAGTGCCTGCAATCAACAGTGAGATGAATGCTGGGGAAACACAGAAGACCCTGCCACACATAAGTGCTGTTTCCTATAACCCACAAGCCAATGGGAAATATCTTATTGTGTTCCGTGCTCTTCATTCTATCAATCTCTCAATGTTATAACAGAACTGGAGGACACTAGACAAACAGAACAGGCACATCTAATGAACAGTTGGGGTTGAGGGAGACTTCTTGGACAAAAGGATTGGACCTCAGTGAACACTGGTAATAGGAAGTCCAAGGTCCCATTTTATTCCTTCAGTGTATCTACATGGAAAAGTAATTAAAAGAAACTTTTAAAACAAAGTAAAAGCATACAATTTGTGGAGTGAGATTGTTGTGTCTGTTACTGATCTCAAGGACACAGTGAGATAACAATATCATCTCTTTTTATAGACAATAAAGACTCTTTCCTTTTCTCTTAAATAGTGGTTTTATTTTGCCTCCAGCCACTGCATGACTGCCGATTTTCAATATTTTTCCTAAAATTTAGTCATGGCTACTGACATGCAGCACATTTTAAGAAAAATTATAATTAATTACATTGCTTTGTTGTTGTTGTTTAAATGAGAGGAAGGGAGACAGAGAAACAGACTCCTATATGTGCCCCAACTGGGTTTCACCTGGTCAGCTTCCTACTGGCAATGTTGCCCATCTAGGGATGTTGCTTAGCAATCAAGCTATTTTTAGCACCTGCGGTAGAGGTTCCAGGGAGTCATCCTCAATGCCTAGGCCAAATCGCTGGAAATAATTGAACCATAGCTGCAAGAGGGAAAGAGAGAGAGAGAGAAGGAGAAGGGGCAAAAGAGGAGAGGGAAGGGAGAAGGGTGGAGATTCAGATGGTCTCTTCTCCTGTGTGCCCTGATAAGGAATTGATCCCAGGACATCCGCACACCAGACTGATGTTCTACCACTGAGCAAACCAGCCAAGGCAGTTAATTACTTTTTTTAAATTTATTTACAGCAGGAGTGTTCAACCCAGATTGGACTTTAGAATCACCTGGATAACTTTTCAAAAAAACTCTGGTGCTCCATCTACATTAACTAAACCAGGAAACTGGGAGAGTGTAGCAAATGAGTAGAATGGACCAACTGACAGAAAGACCACATGTGCAAGCAATAAATTTGCATTATAGGTTGCAGGACCTCATCAACCACTAATGGAAAAGCAAATTGAGTTTATATAGCAACAGAAGGATGATAATATAGACATCCATTCTTACCTGTTATTTTTTGTATAAGAACTTTTTCTAGTAACCTTATGTCTAATCCTTCATTCAAGAAATTTCTCAGCATTTCCTATTATATTTTGACCAGGTTATTCCTTCAAGATTATCATAGTTAAAACTTGACTTTGCACTAGGTAATAATCTCTGTAGTCTGGAGATTAACATGTCCAGCATTCAGATTTAGGAAGAAAATTGCTTATTTAAGTTGGTAATTCTTGTCTGACCTGGGGTGGCGCAGTGGATAAAGTGTCAACCTAGAAACACTAAGGTCATCAGTTCAAAACCTTGGGCTTGCCTGGTCAAAGCACATAGGAGAGTTGATGCTTCCTGCTCCTCCTGTCTGTCTGTCTGTCTCTCTCTCTCTCCTCTCTAAAATGAATAAATAAAAAATATATTTTTTAAAAAGTTGGTAATTCTTAATATCCACGGTGTCTTGAGCTTCAGTGCCAAAGACCATGAAATTGTGGTCAATCAAAGTAATAATAATTACCATTGATTGAGCTTTAATTCCAATGACTATGCTGGGTATTTTTCATGCATAACCTTATTTAATACTCAGAAATGCTTGCTCTAATTTTATGCACAAGGAAACCGTATCTCAGAGAAGTTTCACAAATTTGCTGAGGCAACACAGCTCATGCAAGCCAATGTTTAAATCTAGGTGTGCCTGACACCAAAGCCTCTACCCTTTTCAGCTTACCATATTATCTCCCTATGCCAAGAACACTAAAACTATCTTTAGAAAAAGTATGTAGAAATTCCCTCAAAAACTAGGGCACTTATATATGACAAGTGACACATAACTGCAGTTATAATCACAGAATAACCTAGTTATGTTTGACAACAGCCCATGCAAATAAGACTTTTTAAAAGGAGATTAATGTCACCAAATCCTTTCAACTCAGACCTACACCTGTTTATATATACAATTGGCCTTTTACACACCAGTCGGTAAAATCCAGCCTCAGGAGAAAGAGTCACATGCAAAATTTATATTGTTGTTGAAAGTTTCTTGGCCTTCAAATCACACAGGTTGGAATTGACTTTGAAAATATGTCTCCTGACTTCTTTTGAGGAATCACTAATCTTACAAATGATGCTGCGCTTATTCTGTACTAAAGGTGTGGCTAAAGGAAGTGGCTATGCTGTGGTCACTAAAGGAAGCTAATTTATTTTCTTAGCTTTATGTAGAACAGAAAAATCACTCGCAATATTAAAGATGTTCAAAATTAGAATAAAAAAAGAGTAGAAAACTTTCTTAGCCTTTAAAATAGTGCCCCTATCATTTTGACTTCCAAAAATAACATATAAAATTTAAAAAATGGCTAAATAAAATGCAGAATTAAATAGTCTCTTATTTGATAGACCTAGGCCAGGAACAAATGGCTGGCCATCACTGCTCCAGCATTAATTTTAACAGCAGAAGGTCAACTATAGTATGAGCTGATACTGAGGCTTTAATCTGTTCACTGTGTAAGTTGAGAAAGAACAGCTGAATTTTGCATTATTTACTATAATAGCCAAATTCTCAAAGAGTTTATATCATTAGCTTAAAAAAAAATACCAGATATTATTTAAGTTTAGATTGCCTAATGCTTTCTTTTTCTGAAACCTGGGACAAATATTAGAGTTAACTAATTCCCAAATTGCATAAGTGATAGGATATTAAAGTATGAATAACCATAGAATGATTCCATTTAACAACTTTTTCACATCTTGTTTTTTATAGGAGTTGATTTTGTCTTTTACCGTAAAAAGAGAAAAAGCTTGAAGTACTTCTCAAAGTGGCAGAGTTGCAGGAAAAATCCTATTGCCAAAAGCCAGTTTCTTAGCAATAGCAGCACCCTCTCAATGTGTCACAGTCTGAAGCCCTTTGGCCTCTCAAAGGAAGTTCCTTAGGTGTCTTTTACACATTGAATGCTTTGTGATAGTTGAGGCCTGTTGGCTGTCAACTCTGTCCCTTAAGGGAACTTGACAGATCTTAAAAAAAATCAATTTTAAGCTCACATGCCCCAGTGGGTGCCAAAGCCACTTCAGAGAGCCTGAAAGATGGCTGAGTCGACAGGATTTGACTTCTAGAGGTAGAAAGGTGACAAACTCTATCATGAGAAAGGGGCAGCTTGGGGCCTCAGAGGCCTAACCTGCTCCCAGGATCTGGGGCCTAGTGTTGTATTGAACCTATTTATCTCTTTCAGGGGCCTAAGGTACCACAGGGAAAGAAAAGTTGTTCAAAAAATGCTGGCAGAATTCAGGGGTGTAAATGATGAATTACTTTTCATCAGCTGAAAGGAAACATACTCCGGAACAATACTGAAAGGGAGCAGGAGCGGCTGACCCCCTGCTTCAGAGCAGCCAATATCTTCATTCAAGAAGACAACCATGAAATTACACAGAAAATGGGATTGTCATGAACAGCCCCTTGAAATCTCAGTATACAGTCATTACTGCATGGGAAAAAGCCTTCATCCACACATCATAACTTGTAACAGACAAGGAGGGGGAAAAAGAACAGAAGGAAAAAAAAAAAGGTCTTGGGAGTTACCAGTAGGAATATAGAAAATATTTGTTGATTCAAATTTCCCCTCATAGCTTTCTTAATGCTTTCACATAGCTTTAACAGTATATTAACTTTATGCTGAATATTCATTTCTTTTTTTGAGCAATTTTGTGAGAATTTGTGCAAATTCTGAGAAGTGACAAGCAGAAAAGCATCCATCTTTACATTCACAAGGTCTTCACTCTGCAAGATCAAAATTAAGTGAACCGGTATCATATATCCCCAAATTACAGCTTAATTAATATTCTAAAACTCTGTATTATATGTTACTTAACTATTATACAGACCTTACTTAGATCCTTCATTGAACTATAAAATTTTAGATCAACTAAGTTTCAGGTTAATGTTGAAAAAGTTTAAGTCTAAATATATAAGGATAGAGTTAGTATATAGAATTTAAAGTACAGTAGCTCAAATATAAAATTTTGGGGATCCAAAAACATTCAAATAAAAATGTTTTTCTATTTTCACTGAATTTAATTAAGTTTACTCTAGTGGGTTTTTTTTTCCTTAAACTATTACTCATTAAATTATATTCTTCCTCTAGATTCCTGTGGTTCAAATGAACTAACTCTCATGAAAATCTAAATTACAGATTTTTGTCACAGTTTCAGTAACAAAAAAATGGAAATGTATGATTAATTTGTAGGATGCATTTCTTTCCCAGGTGATAGGGAGAAGAAAGCAGAGTAAGAAGTATCTATTCAGACCAACCAATTCCCTGGTAATGTTTTGGAGACCACTGTTTGGAATTATGGGCTGTTCTTGATAGCCTTTTATTTATGATCTTCATCACAAGTCTATGTTAAGTAAAAAGACATATTGCATTGATTAGATGAGTAGCAGATATTTTCCCTGCATAGTTGTAATTTGCTTAAACAATTTATAACATAAAAAACAAACAACTAAAAAGGAAGAATTTCCCAGCAGTGCACATTGGACAAGAAAGTTACTTCCCTAGAACAGCATTTCTCACATTGTATTATTTGGTATCTAAGAAGGTATAAAAGATAGACATTGCATGCAAAACTATCTTGTGGGTTATTATGCTTGGGTATGCTGTCTGGTATTATTAAAAGGTTGAGGAAAACATGCCTAATATATTTATATTCAGGGTATAATATACAAGGAGGCTCCTGAAAGAAGGAAATGTCTCATAAACTGGAAGCCAGGATTAGCATCAGATGCCAGCAAATAACAATATAAGTAGAATGACTACACAGTCATGCTTGACCTTAGATATACAACCACATTCAAATAGTGATAATTTTCAAAGCTTTTGATAGCTTTTGATAATAGTCAAGGCTTTTGCAACATTTCTACTATTTCGGGATATATAATTTACCCAAGATGTTATAAGAGGAGAATGGCAAAACAAAAATTTTGCTTTAATTAAAAGTTAATTTTTATAGTAATTTAAAAGTATTTAAGAGCTTATTTTAAAAAATGATTAAGATCATGAGGCTAACCAGTCACCTCTCTAGTTTATTTGTTACAGCAAAGATAGTGGTTTGACCACCTCTGTTCTTACTCTTATTTTATTTTCCTTGTTGACATGCCCCTGGACAACCTTTACAAGTTGTTATCTGAAGCTACATTTATATGGTTGTATTAAACACTAAAAAGAAAAAGTATAATAGCTTAATTTGACTGAACTATACTTTTCAAATTTTAGATTAAATCATATAGTCACATTTTAATTAGCATAGTTCTTTCCATAGAATTACGTTCAAGAAAACTTTTTAAAATATTATATGTGTACATGTGTGTGTGCACATAAGTACATACAAATTATTACTTCAAAATCACCCCTCTTTTGTTGCCCCAATTGCATCTCCCCTGCCTTTATGATAGGTGTAGAATCTCTAACTTGCGTGAAAGAATTGTTTATTCTTCCTAGCATATTTTTAACTATAATAAACAATTATTTTCCATATCACCAAGCTATTTTCAAAGAATATGATTATGTTTAGAAAATATTGTTAATATCTTTCATTGAAAGACTGAAATTCATAATTGCAATAACTTTCAATGCAATTCAATACCTTCTTTTACCTCCTAAAAATCTAAAATTAGTTTGCAGTTCTTTTCTTCTTGTCATATGTATAGTTCCATATGTTCAAATACATAATCAAGTGTTATTCATGCGATCCAATGACGGCAAAAGTATACTACAACTGTGCCCCAATAGGCAAAATACGATTAGTAAGAGAGCAATATTATCTAGAAGTAGATACACATTCTAACATATAGCCTTGCTGACACTTAGTTTTAATATTTGGCATTCATCTTCTAATTATTTTTATTTTTTTTTAAATCAGGATAGAGGAACCAAAATACAGTTCTTTGGCAGATAGGAATCCTGTTTACTCTCCAACTCTGAACTGAGCAGGTTAAGTAATTGGGCTACAGAAAAGTTCCTCCATTTCTATTTCCAGCTGGTGATACACAAAAGGCAGGAAGTTATCTCATTAATGGGGCACCAGCTTTATGCAAATTATAGTAACAAAAAGGCTTCCCTTCATACTTTTTCATAAATTACCTAATAAAGTGGGAATAAATGGCCATATTCAAGAGCCTTTGTTGTATTTTTAGCACAAGACTCTTTCTGTTACTGCAAATATGACTAAATGCGCCTTGTTCAAAAGGGGTGTTTATGAAATAAGGCCACTCAAAAGCTTTTATTTCTTAACAGCCTTCAGTTACTTTTATGGCACAAAATTAACATAATTAGTCACAGAGAATAGATGACATAAGCAGCGTGCTATGCACAAAAGGGGAAAGCAGTATCTAAGGAAGGTATTTTGAGAGATCAAAAATTTTCAAAGTGTTTAATACTAGAAGGTCCTTTTTATTTGTGCACAGCCTTAAGATACTTTTTTTTTAACTCCGTGAAATTCACATAATGAGATGCACTAGACAGATGACATTAGCGATGTGCCATTAGAAAGAGGTCAGTTTCCTCTGAAAGATAGTCACTGTTCCTGCTCGTCATTAATTTGCAGCTTCAAAGCACTGAGCATATGATAGCCTGGCATGTTAAGCAACTTGCAGTTATCTTTAAATAACCATTTTTTCCAGTTATTAGAAGCTAAAGTTTTTAAACTACCGACTGAAAGCAAAATTAAAGCACACAGCAGTGTAAGGAGGAAAAAAAAAAAAGAAACTAAGAAGGAAAGGCTGGAAGAAGATTAGAAAGAGAAAATCAAATATTTTTTTTTAAATGAAGTTGCTGTGGTTTTCCCTGGGGGTGGCCTGCTTTAACTTCAGTGCTAGAATTTGGGGAGTAGTAATGGGCCTCAAAGGCTGAAGCACTAGCTAGCAAATAAAACAAGCGGGAATTTTTGGTTTCTGTGTCCTTATTATGGCACATATTACAAGGCTAAATAGCAAGTTGTGTGGTTATTTATAATACCACTGAGGAGGAACAGTGCCTTTTGAAGCCTGAGGGCTCTATGAAGTAGCAGCCTGAAAAGGGTTAAGAACACATGGATTCCTGTTACATGGGTACTGATCAAATAAAAATGCATGGAAAAGTATATCAGATTATCTTATTTTAAAGAGAAGATCAATGGTATTTCTCTGGTTCCATTTGTAAATAAATCACAGGGGAGAACACAGAAAACTAAAGAATTAAGACTTTGCATTCATCTGACTTCAAATATATTATTACAAGACTTTTTAAATTCACTTTTTGCATATAAATCTATAAAATGGACGACACATACATTTTTAATTCCCTTGGTATTTATTTTCCATTTGGAAGTACTAGAAGCATTGCATGGGACTAAACTGCTTTGAAAACATCCTGACTTATAACTTAATTTTCCACCACCCAAAATAAAATGTAGTCACTGAAATCTCTGGTGTGCACATGTGTTTGGCAAATAAGTTTTTAAAATTTGTATTTTTTTTTAGTTTGCTCACTGTTAGTGTTAAAATATGGCTCTGGGCAGCTCCAGGTATGTGATCTGTGAAATTGCAAATGACCTTCCTGCTTCGGAAGGACCATTGTCTTGCTAATGTTTGCTGGAGGAGAGGTTTTCACACCAGAAAGTATTAAAAAGAAAAGAAATGAAGCCATGTGTTTGGAGAGTTTGTGCAGAAAGTATGAAGAAGGAGTTAGGGAGCAGAGATGAAGGGCTTTTGCAAGCTCCACTAAGACTGGTAGGGCCTTTGATTCTGAGAGAAACTGGAGAAAGTTCTCCTGGTTGTGTAACCAGAGAACGCGGCAGTGGCTCTGTGAGCCCTGTGTTTTTGCTCATTGGCTGGTGCAAGACTTGAATAAAGGAATGGCCCACCATTTTTTGGCTCCACTGTTTCTTTACCGTCTGCCCCAATTCAATGAGAACCTGCATGTGCATGGCCACGACGGCGGCGTCCACTGGCCTTACTACATGGTGACTGACTTTCTGCAGCATTTTTAGCCTGCGTTTCAGTGAAGTGACAAGACCAATGGCTTTGGTTGGGTATGGTAAGTACTGGCAAGCTATACTGGCCAACATTTTGAAACTATTGAAACAAAATATTTGTTTTTAGGCCAGAAATGAATAAGAAAAAGATGGTGACTATTGTTGTAAAGTGCCAAGAGCTACAGAATTAATATTAATATTTTAGGAAGTTTAAATAACATTTTATTAATTTGGGCTAGGTTTGCAGAAAGATTTTGTAAGTGTGATTTCCATGCTTGTGTGATTAGCATCAAAACTAAGATTGTCGATGGCATTGTGTTGTAAATGCAGAAGAAGAAGGCGAATAGCTAGCCAGGTATAGGAAGAAAAAAGATTAAATTAAAATCTTTTCTTATGCTGATGAGCCATTTACGGGCATCTGTCTCTATGGAAACTACCCCTCCCCTCCTGAAAGCATGTAGTTAATGTATGTATCTCTAAACAAAAGGTATAAACTTATGCCGTGATGTCAGGTTTTCTCCCCTCCCATGTATAATTAGAAGTATATAAATAGCCCCTGAACTATTTTTGGGGTCTGCACAATTTGGGTCTGTTGCCCTGTGTCAGCCATATGCAGCCGGCATATTTAATAAATTTCCTCCTTTAATAAAACTTTTCAAAAACTTATTTGGACTACATGCCCCCACAAACACCCGTGGATTTGCGGATATAGCTACTTAACAACACTATCAGATGATATTGTCACATCTGCAGTGACATTTTACTGATAGGAGTATTATTTTTAAACATTGTCTAGATGGCATAAATTACCTGGGGTTGTGCAGGGTTGGGGAAGATTGTGTCATGGAGCTGTCATTCCATGATGAGGAGAGAAAGCAGAGCCCTGATCTGGGATGAGGCTGTAACAATGGTGGCACCACATGTCACAGGCTAAGGCAGAGTAAACAAGCAATGCTAATGGAGGAGTTTTGGCATGAAAACCAAGGATTGGAAATATTAATCCAAACTGCACCTCTCCCTAAAAGTTGGTTTTATCCACATAACTTGCTTTTCACATTTTTTATTAACTTCCATTTTGTTATGAAAATGTTTCTTTCCTTTTCACAGTATAGTTGCCAAATAATTTAGGTGTTTCTTTTCTAGTAACTTGCAGGTGACATTAGAGCTAGGAAAACAAAATGGTACAACTCAAGTGACTTATTATGGAAGAAGCAAATAACACCAGTTGTATAGAGAAAAGTTTAAGGCTTCAATAATAAAAACACTCTGTAATTATATCTATCTTGTTGCATCAAAGAAGGTATCACTGAAGGGTGACTAGGAATTCACTTGAGTGACAAACCTGAGAAACACATTCAAACAGAGTTTGGAGACCTGGAAAGGCAAAGGTCACGCAAGGCAAGATTGGTTCACCACTGCTGGAGTTGGATGCTTAATCAGTAAGAAAGACTTGAGATATGACAACTCAGAAAGTTTAAAAATAATGGTGATAGTAGTTTAAAAAGTGAATAATATTAATTTTAATTATTATTTTAAGCAGCATCTTATACAAATTCAGGCTGACTTGGACCACCTTTAGGTATTACTTTAGATTTGGAAACAAAATAACAGTAAGTACTTCTGCTTTTTATACTGAATATGTGCTGGGCACTGTGATAAGTACTTTGTAAAAAGTTTTTCATTAACTCTCTAAAATTCTACAAAGTAGATATTTTTATCTCTGTCTTTCAGATGAGAAGACTGAAGCTCAAATGAACTAAGAAATACCAGCTGAAATCAAACCCAGTATGAATGGAAAAGACAGTGACCTTTCCATTTTGCTAAACACAGAAATTGTATATTTAAGTAATAGATTAGAATCCATTCTCTTCTACTAACTTTTAAGGAGTACTCTTAAGGATCTGAGTATGAATGATAAGAATGAATATTTGGATAGTACAATATTGGGATTTTTAGAGACTTAATTATTGTTTACATTTGACTTTTCAATGGTTTAAAATTTATATATCATTTGCAGATATAATTGATGATACAGACATTCCTTTAAAAATCTTAAGCAATAAAATAATATAGAATGCACTTAAATGGCAAAAATAAATAAAAACAATCAAACATCTAAGAGACTGCATATCAATAATGTAGAGTAATTGAAGAAAAATTTCTGTTGATTTCAAATACTATAATTGCCTTTTTGTCACTGTTCCTTCCCATGAAAAATGCTGTACAAAGATTATGTGTATTTAGCTACATAAAAGAAGCAATGATGTTTATTTAATACTATATTTTTTTTGCAAAATGAATTCCACCTGCTCTTTTCAAGAATAGTTATAGTAGAGTGAGATACTTATTAATCTAACTGATTTAGGTAAGGTATAGTTCACTTTAATTAAGCAGCTGAATTTCTAAGGCATTGTATGTATATGGACACGTGGAAAGCACCTTTTGTTTTAACCTTAACCTTTTATTTTAATTCTTAAGTTTCTATATTGTTAATAATATACAAGCTGATGCTTTAAACAATTCTCTGAAATGTGGTTAATGAAGAGAAACAGCACCATAAATTGGATCCAAAATATACAGTTCATGCAGATGTAATTTTTCTTGAACAAGAGAATATTTTGCAATAAACATTTTTTAGCTTGTTTAGATTTATTCTCTATTGTTTATAAAAAACTACCACCAAACACTACTGCATGGAAGAACTAAATGGAGTAACAGGCAATATTAGTTTAATAAGAACTGTTGGGTAAAAATAGATTTCTGATTTCTCTTGCTCTAAGAGAATGCAAATACTGATGAAAATGCACACTGGTGTTTTTCATAATTTAAGGTTTGTCACAAAGTATAACGCACTTGCTCACTTCCCCCTGAGTTCTACCAGAGGATGCATAGTGGCAATGATAGTTTATGATCAATAGAGAGAGAATGTTCTACAAGGTAGTCTGGGAACTGTAGTTAACTGAGAGCATTTTTTCTTTCAAACCCATTTGTTAAAACAATGCCCAAAAGAGACATGATATTCTGATGACTGTCAGAGTTTCCATGATAAGCCCTGCATTTTTCAGAGGGTCTTAACTGGCAATTTGGCCATTGCTAAATGGCACCATCTGTAGTTTAGCCTGCAGGGTTGCACAAACAAAGAGGCTGTCACCATTTAGGAAAGTGTGTCTTTTAAAGATCTTATGTAAACCTAAGTTTAAAAAGACATGAAGATAGTAGGCTTTCTCATTAATATTTATTTCAGGCTGACTTATCAAGATAAAGAAGATGTGCTCAGAGTGGGTGGGAGATATTATGGTCAGTTTATCTCATAATGGATTATTCTGCACTTCTGCTTGTTTGACCTTTGATATTATATTATTATTATTTGGGATTGGGTGGGAAGATTATCAGGAAGAAAATGAGAAAATACAATGATTCAAAGTACTTGCTTGAGAAAATAAGAATAATTTGGGTCATAGTTATCCCAGGAGGCAGAAACTAAAATCATGTGGAAGACAAGGATGCATGGTAAATTAGGAAACTGGAACTCTGGTTACCGGGGAGCATGCCCAGCTGCAGCAAGCAGGGTGTATATACCTCTACAGGGGTCCCCAAACTTTTTACACAGGGGGCCAGTTCACTGTCCCTCAGACCATTGGAGGGCCGGACTAAAAAAAAAAACTATGAACAAATCACTATGCACACTGCACATATCTTATTTTAAAGTAAAAAAACAAAATGGGAACGGATACAATATTTAAAACAAACAACAAGTAAATTTAAATCAACAAACTGACCAGTATTTCAATGGGAACTATGCTCCTCTCACTGACCACCAATGAAAGAGGTGCCCTTTCCAGAAGTGTGGCGGGGGCTGGATAAATGGCCTCAGGGGGCCGCATGTGGCCCGCTGGCCAAAGTTTGGGGACCCCTGCTCTAGCAGATGGCTGCCATGCCCTGTATTGCAAGCTACCTCTATATTTTTTCAAAATATGTCAAAATTATGGATTTTTTTAATCATATTAAAGCCTTCATTTTTAAATATTTGTATCACATCCAAATTTAAAATGTTTACCCTGTGTGGGTAAAAATAACCACTTCTCTAAACCAGAATTAGCCAATCCACCTTACTTTGAGATCTATGTTCTAATCTTGCATCTTTACACCAGTAAAATAACAATGTCTTCTAAAAAATGAGCAAAATAATTTTGAAAATATAAATCATTATAAAAAATCAAATTTGATATTTTTTGGTTAATCTCTTTCAGTTTCAAAGGAATTCACATATGTAAATTATTTAAGAACTTCCTCTAAATTTTTTAATTTCTTCATATGTGTATTTCTGTAACATCTGAGCTTACACTCTAATTCATATGTCATGAGTACTTTTCTGTTTATTGTATAATTATGTTTTTTGAAGTGGACCAAAATCCACACATCTGAAATCATCATCATGGAAGAATTAATATCAATAAATCTATGGCAAATAGCAAAATAATTAAGGAATGTATATTTATTTGTGAAAAGGTTATTTTATAGGAAATCCTCTGATAACACTGGGGAACAAAGTTTTTTCATTTTCTGTTGCATGAGGTTTTAGAACTGTTTCTATATATTTCTGCATTGCTGATTACAAATCTGAAATCTGTTTTTCGGTGCATGCTCTAGTTTTTATGCAATTTTAATTTCTTTTTGTTACAGTTAATGGCATGCATTGGTTTTTAAATTGGAATTAAAGGGCAGTGATTCTTGGATTG
The DNA here is from genome assembly GCF_036850995.1 of Saccopteryx leptura. Classification (NCBI taxonomy): domain Eukaryota; kingdom Metazoa; phylum Chordata; class Mammalia; order Chiroptera; family Emballonuridae; genus Saccopteryx; species Saccopteryx leptura. Next base: position 30,179,173 of record NC_089509.1, on the reverse strand, counting down.
AACATAACCACAAGGCAATTAATGTTTTACAAACATCACTTTTACATAATTGTAGTTGTTTTTAAATGTAAAAAAAATATTATCTGAAAAAAACATCCTCTTATTTTGTTTTAAAATTAAATCATGGCTTCTTCGAGTAGGCGTAAATGTAAGAATAGTCCTGACACCTTCTGTTATATATGTGGCTGTTACACACTTCAACGTCAAAGGTGCAATATTTCATCATTTGTGACACATGCATATATTGCCTATTTTCAGCGGTTCCAATTGGTTTATTCAACTCATCTGCAAGAGGATTATAATGACATAAAAATTGTCCTCGACTTTCTGAAATATGAGCAGCATAACTGGATCATTTGTGTGCATCTTAATATGGTAAATTTCCTGCTAGGACAACAGAGGTTTCATGAAGTATCATTGCTTTCTGTGTTTGTGGGATAGCCGAGCTCCAGAGAAACACTGGACACAGAAGGAGTGGCTGAAACGTGAAGCTCTGGAAGTAGGGATGCAAAATATTGTGAATGAACTTGTAGTTGATCTAGACAGGATCATTTTTCCCCCACTTCACATCAAACCTGGCTTAATGAAGCAGTTTGTTCAGGCTTTGAATAGAGAAAGTGAATGCGTTCAACATATTATTTCTGCTTTTCCTGCCTTGTTTTTTGAGAAGATAAAAGCAGGTGTATTCGATGGACCTCAAATTCCAACCTTTATACGTGACAAAGAATTTGCCAAGAAGATGAATAAAGAGGAGAAAGCAGCATGGCTGTCTTTTGTGGCAATTACAAAAAACTTCTTTGGCAACAAAAAAGCAGAAAACTATGAACTTCTGGTTCAAAAGATGCTGTTGGCTCTCCTCAACATTGGATGTAACATGAGCATTAAGATTTACTTCCTGGGGCTGTGGTTGTGACAGAGCGATGCCCTGGAGGGGCGGAGCATTGCCCCCTGGTGGGCAAAGCGTTGCCCCCTGGTGGGCGTGCCGGGTGGATCCCGGTTGGGCGCATGCTGGAGTCTGACTGCCTTTCCCCGTTTCCAGCTTCAGAGGAATGCAGGAAAAAAAAAAAAAAAAAGATTTACTTCCTGGGTCCTGCCAGTTGGCTCGGTGGTAGAGCGTCGCCCTGGCGTACGGAGGTCCCGGGTTCGATTCCCGGCCGGGGCACACAGGAGAGGCGCCCATCTGCTTCTCCATCCCTCCCCCTCTCCTTCCTCTCTGTCTCTCTCTTCCCCTCCCGCAGCCGAGGCTCCATTGGAGCAGGGGATGGCCCAGGCGCTGGGGATGGCTCCTTGGCCTCGCCCCAAGCACTGGGGTGGCTCTGGTCATGATGGGGCGATGCCCCAGATGGGCAGAGTATCGCCCCCTAGTGGGCATGCCGGGTGGATCCTGGTCGGGCGCATGCGGGATTCTGTCTGGCTGCCTCCCCGTTTCCATCTTCAGGAAAAAAAAAAAAATAAGATTTACTTCCTGAACAGTCACCTTGATAAGTTTCCTGAAAATCTTGGAGCTGTTAGTGATGAGCAGACTACTGCTGGAGCATCAAACGAGATTGTCCTCAACAAGTACATAAACACAAGAGCTACAAACGCCAATTTTTGCCTGAATAGAATTTAAATAAGTTTTGCTCAAATTTTATGATAAAATAAGTGTTTTAATATGTTTTATTTTGAAATTGTAGACAAATTCTGATGCAATCATATCTTTTAGTGTATTAGTATATTTACTGCATTATATAAATTATTATATTTTTACAAAGATGATGCCCAAGAAGGCATTCTACTTCATTATGTTAAACTAAATGTTGAAATTTTACAATAAGATGAAAACATAAAATCTTGAATTGCAAAAAAACTATAGCTTATAGAGAAAAACTAATGTCAGATTTGAGATCAGCACACTCGAATTAGGTAAGAACACATGTTTTGTGGATGCAACAAAAATTTTGTTCCCCAGTGTAATTAAACAAAAGAAAGTGATAATGTTGACAGAAACTTGCCTAAAGAAAGAAGGTGCTCTCTGACAATGGCACCCTTCTTTAGATACCCTTTAATATCCTAGCTTTGGCTACTAGGATTGAAGTACACTAGAAATGCATTGTTTGGAAAATAATCAGAAAGAGAACTATGAAAATTTTTGAAAGGACACAAAGATAAAAAAAAATCTTGTTTTTTTCCAATGAGAATACATATGCATATAGAGAAATACATGGGATTCCACTATATATGTGACATGTGCATATATTGCCTATTTTCAGCAGTCCCAATTGGTTTATTCAACTCATCTGCAAGAAGATTATAATGACATAAAAATTATCCTCGACTTTCTGAAATATGAGGAGCGTAACTGGATCATTTGTGTGGATCTTAAAATGATAAATTTTCTGCTAGGACAACAGAGAGATTTCATGAAGTATCCTTGCTTTCTGTGTTTGTGGGACAGCTGAGCTCGAGAGAAACATATAATTTTTATAACAAATATATATAATTTTTAAAGATACAAGCATAACTAAGAACATTTTTATTGTTTTAATTATATACAGCAAATTCAATGCATTTTAAATTTACAGTTTATAAGGATTGCTATTGTTCTATATGTATTTAAGCTCTACCTACCATTTTCTAAACTGTGGTCATTTTATTTGGAACAAATGTACCATGCTAGCATATCAAATGACAAGCTATCTCACAGAAATCAGTTTCTATTTAAAATTACTGGATATGTTTAAAATCCAAGTTTGTTTCCTATTTGGCCTTTTAATAAATGACTGTTGCCTTAATTTGTTTCCTTCAAAGTTTGATGATAGCTGAAACAAAAACGTAAAGTACATGTACTGTTCACTGAGGCAGAAAGAGCTCTAATCGTAAAGTTTCCGACCAGAACAGGGTCACCTACACTCAAATTTTCTGTAAACAAATAAGTGCTGAGATAGCAGATAGACTTCCTTAGTGCATTTTTCCTAGTAAAATCAGTTTGAGATAAATTGCAGAATAAATAAATGTCAAATAACAATTCCCATGACTAGTATTTGAACTGAATTTAATGATTATTATGAAGACAAAGCTGTTATTGGCCTCTGTGTAGAATGCTTAAAGGGGACAATCTGGAACGATTTTAGCTTGGAACCATTTTAACAAATGAATATATTTCTTAAATTGCCACATCAACCAACCCTGAGATCTAATTATGGCCAGCAAAAAGGGCTACAGATTAACTGTTCCAAGACTTAAGCCATTATTTTTGGTTGACATTCCTTAACATCTAGTTAATAAATCCAAAGAGAGTTTTGCTCATTCCCTAGTCCCTTTTACAATTGGTTGAGAATATAACAGGAAGTATCATTGCTCTAAGTTAGATATCCTCTAAGGCCTTTATTTCAACTCTAGTCTTGTTGGCTATCAGCGTTTTAAACATTTTCTAGTCTATACTGCTTATGATTGCTTCTTAGAATAGAAATTTAAGACACTTATTTCAAAATTATTTAGTGAGAAAAAAACATTAATGAAATGTCCATCCTATATTCAACAGGGTGAAATGGTTTAGGAGCATGTGTTCTTCAGTGCCACCTGGCTCTTTTGAAGGCATATGCCTCAGTACTAATCAACACATAGCAAAGCAGCACACCTGAACTTGTCAGAGAAAACAGTCTTGAATTTAGTGATTATCAAGAAGAATCTTAGAGAAATAATATGTAGAATTATGTATGAAGAATATGTTTTCCATGTTCTAAATTTTTTTTTGATATTAAGAATCTTGTCCTTTGGAAAGTTGTATACTTGTCAACATTAAATCAGTTTCCTTTTTTAAAAAAAATTAATTGAATTTATTGGGTGGCATTGGTTAATAAGATTATGTGGGTTTCAGGAGTACAGTTTTACAATACATCATCTATACATTGCATTGTGTTTAGCACCTCAAGTCAACTCTCTTTCCATCACCATTTATGCCCCTGTTACCCTTTTACCTTCCTCCGGCCCTGTTCCCTCTCATAGATTTAGATTTGTTGATATTCTATCCACTTATTTTGAGAAGTTCTTTAAAACATTATTATGAAACTTAGAACTGCATTTGTTATCTACAATATATCACACAGTCATCACTATTTAATAGACATGGGGAAATTTCTCTTTACCTAAAAAAAACACTAATTTTATTTCTGCTTTTATATTGACTACCAAAATGCTCAAAGCCATATTTGCAGTCCACTTCTAGGAAATATATAAGGCTCCATGACTCCTTTCTACCTTAACCTTCTTATTGGCATTAGTTTTACCACTTAAACTTTGCCTTAATTCCTTCACCTACTCTTAGAGTATTCATCTGGTGGTAATGAATCTTTGGAGGTGGCCGTGAAACTTATTTTGAACATGGTAAACTTAGCAAAATTAGTTTCATAAACTTTTTATTCTGTCAAACCACTTTTTAGAGACTATATTTTAAACAAGGAATCATCATAAACCTTTGGAAACTCCAGGGTTTTAAAATTTTTTTTCTAAAATAGTTTAATGAGTTTTTCAATTACTATTCTCATAAATTCCTAGGAACACAAAAGTAACCACTTAATTTAGGAGAAAGAATAAAACAGTTTTGTGCAATCAAACCTATAAAGAGTGAAGTAGTCAAACATGTAAGACTTGTGGTCCTCTTGTTGAAAATACTAACTCAACTCTTGTTGAAATAAATTTTGGAAATATATATTAGTTTCATTGTAAGTCTATTGCATAGGATAGAAAAAGATAAGCATAGTTTTAATACTTTTTAATAGCTAGTCCATTTGTCTCACTTAACCAGATAATCTTTATCTATCACATAAAATTAAACTCTGCTTGACTGGCTCCTGTCTGTCTTTTAGCTCAGTGATCATGTCAGTGAATAGGCCTACCTTGACCACTAAAATGCTAAAATTCTTACTCACTCTTTTACATTACATTTCCCTGTTAGCAAGGTATTCTTTTATTTGTTGCTTTATTTGTTTTTTATACTTCTCCATCATTTTGATTTAAGTACCAACAGGTGAAAGAGCTTGTCTGTCTTGTGCATCCACCCCTAAATCACTTTGATGCTGGACACACTGTAGGGATTCAATGACTATTTCTTGATTAAATAAATGGAGAAGTAGCATCATATATCAAAAAGTGAGAAAGTAGACAAATAAGCAAAAATTGTGTTGTAAAGTAATAGTTCAACAAAGTTAATAATTCAGTATGTCACAATAAATCTTAATTATCAATGTAATATAATTACAATGTTTGCCTAATTTGGGGGAAATAGTTACATTCTTTTTTTCAAAAGGGCATTGAACAATCACTGAGTTTGTAGGAAGCTGATTATAATTTAAATAAGATAATGTAAGTACTATATTGTCTTAATTTTCACATCCATTGAAAAAGGTAACAAAAACAACTGCTTTTCATATATAAGAATTTTCTCTTTCTAAAGTTTATTCTCACTCACACAAAGTTTCTTGAATATAATAACATTATATAAATATATCATTATTAGATTTATTTATCTAAATTTACCCTTCTCTCTCTCTCCATATATATATATATATATATATATATATATATATATATATATATACACACACACACACACACACACAGATGTCATTATAAATACTACTGAAGTGATAAGTTGTCTATTCTAGAATTCTAACAAATAGGAATGTTTCAGTAAAGTTTTGGGAAGAAAACCCATGTCTTTAATCCCATATCCTTTTCATGAATCTAGTTCATTGATGCAAAATATTAAATCATTGAACAAGAAAATAGATTCTATGCAAGGGGTAGTTTCTTTAGAGGTAGGAAATATGTAGGACTGAAGACTAGATTGTCTGAGGATAAAGTTCAAAATAACCATTGAAGGAGTATCATGCAGATTTCATTCCTTCCCAAAAGAAATCGTAATGAACAGCAAATGATTTAATGCTAATCTAAAAGCTAATGAAGGTTAACTGTGGAATAAAAATCTTAAAAAACTCATTGTACATGTAATTTTTTGTCTGTTTTCCTTAACTAAAATAACTGTTAAAATTGTAAGCAGATTTGTATATCTCTTTATATTCTGTTTCAAATTTTTTATTTGTTGGTTGTAAAGAATTTTGCATACCTATGTGATTGAATGTCTTTTTGAATTGCCACATTGATATAAACCTCTATTTTCCTCCTGAATTTAATAAAGTAAATTTCCCAATAAAAACAAAATAAACTTTGCAACTAGTGAAAGGCAAAGGCTTATTTCATTTTAATAATATAAATATATGTTTTTCTGTTTAAATATTATATGCCTTATTTTTGCTCTCCTTCAAGTTTACATACTCAGGTGATAAAAATAAATGTTACCATAGTATCTAAAACAAAATAAAATTATTTGACTAAATTTGAAGTTAAAGTTTCAGTAATGTGATAATTTTTTTTTCTCTGTAAGGTTATTTGGCCCTGTTTAAATGACTTAGAAGCATTTTCAATTTTATGTACAATATATGCCAGTAGGTGGTGGTAGTATTTCCTACAAGCACTACAATGCTATTTTCGTTAGTAAATTGTTGGAAAGCTAGAGATCATTTTCAAATCTTCAGAAATTTCTAGAACAATATAGAGATTTCTGAAATAATCTTTCCCAAATTATATTTCTAAGCTTTATTTAAAAGCAAAACTAAACATTTTAATTAGGGCATCAGATTTTGGGGGCTGAAGGGAAAAACCTCTAATCAATTTTGTAAGCTACAGGTTTAATTCCACAGCATTGACTATTAGGTTTTTCTTTTCTAAAAGATGCTAACCATTAAATTGGAAAATTGAAATTGAAGATAAAAGGTGGTATATGTGTGTCAAACTAGTGGGCGATATTAACCAGATTTTCTCCTTCATCAGGGCTCATTTGCATTGTGAATACTCTGAAACAGCTTTTGTGTAGTCTTTGCTGGGTTTATTGCTCCTACAATGTAATGCTATTCAGAGGGTCTGATTGTTTATTCAGATATCACATACATATTGTCCTGGGTCTGGGATTCTCTGTTACTGTGAATAATAAAGTCTCTTTCCTATTTAACATAGAGGTCACACATTGTGCCCACTTACGTGAAAGGGCACCTCTGTGGGATACATGTAAGCAGAGGAAGAGACGAAGAAATGAGGCAATGTGGTGTTTTGGTAGATCATACAAAAACATATACATTTTGTAACAGGATGAAGAGAGATGAACAGTGTGATCAGTGGAGGTCGTCTCATAAAGAACCCGACTTCTGTTTGAGATGGGATGGTTTGGAAAGTGATCTGGAAGTTTGGGCCTATTGAACTGCATTTTTAGAGTTTCTCTGATATTAATTTAATTCAATTTTTGGGAATCTAAAAAACCCTTTCAGTTCTCAGTCCAATTTTATTTTTAGAAATCAGGAACTTGAAGAATGTACAGAAGCATGATTCAAAATTTAGAAAGTCAATATCTCTGTAAATTTGGTTATACAGATAAGAGGAGAATAGTTTAGAACCATGTTAACTGTCAAAGTGGTGTTCAGACTAGCAGCTTAGAAATCTCTTGGAAGCTTATTAGAAATGCATAGTTTCAGGCCCTCCCTCTCTCCAATCTACTAAATCAGAACTTGCAGTTTCACAGGATCCCATGGAACTTTGTATTCATGTCAAAGTTTAAGAAACACTGATTTAGAAGATACCTAATTAACGAAACCAAAGCAACCATTAAGTGGTCTTGTTGTATATCACACATCTTTGTAAGAGAATATCTCATTTAGAGCATGAATGTCAGTCACGCAAGGTCTGGATTTTCCTATCTTAACTCTACATAGGGATCTGTTTATACTGTAATAAAGGATTTAAAAAAAATCCTGGACAGATGGCCAAACAGAAGAAAAAAATCAGGAGGGTGCTTCAATTTTAGGGATGACTGAATCTTAAAGATCATTTAGTTCCTCGGTTCCCCTGGATAGGCAGCCAGTGGCAATGACCTTACATAATGTGCTTCCATTAAGACTTGGTGTCCCGAAAAGCTCTGCACATAAAAACTGGTGTTGCAGCTCTTCCAAAGCTGAAAGCAAAAAAAAAAAAATCCCCGATAACACTAAGCACCGAAATTTTGGAAAGGTAGTTATCAGCAGCAGAATGGAAGCACATCAAGCCTGTGAGCCCTTGTGAGTTTTCAATTGTTCTACAAGGTTTCCTATTAAAATAAGTCTGAAAGTCTTTGAAATATATTAGAAGCATTTTAAAATAATTTATTCTATTAAAAATGCCCATCATGCCTGACCAGGCAGTGACACAGTGGATAGAGCATTGGACTGGGATGTGAAGGACCCAGGTTCGAAACCCTGAGGACCCTGGATTGAGCATAGGCTCATCCAGCTTGGGCACGGGATTGCTGGCTTGAGCATGGAATCATAGACATGACCCCATGGCTGCTGGCTTGAGCCCAGAGGTCACTGGCTTGAAGCCCAAGATCTCTGGCTTGAACAAGAGATCACCCACTCTGCTGTAGATCCCCAGTCAAGGCACATATGAGAAAGCAATCAATGAACAACTAAGGTGCCGCAGTGAAGAATTAATGCTTCTCATCTCTCTCCCTTCTTGTCTGCCCCTATCTGTCCCTCTCTCTGTCTCTCTATCTCTGTCACAAAAAAACCCATCATTTTTTAAAAAGTAAAAATAAGCTATTATGTTACTATATCCATTCCTATTTATAAATGTCTTAAGCAAAAGAAATTTAATTATTGTGTTCTAGTTTCAATAGCTTACATAACATAAGAATGCCTCGACATTTGTATTAAATAAGAATACAAATGCAAAAGTTATGAAATTTGCATTGTTCATTAGTTCAGAGTTAACCATTAACAATATAGTTTGATCCAGAACTATTTTGCTTAAGGTATCAAAAGAGATTTAAAAAATAAATTGAAACAAACAGTATATTAAGTCCTTTAATAACATCATTTCCCTATAACATTGATGAGAAAAACTGTCTGTGTGAAGTTTGCATGTTCTCCTCATCTCTGTGTGGGTTTTTCCTGGGGGCTCTGGTTTCCTCCATAACCCAAAGACGTACATGTGAGGTAAATTGGCATGTACATTGTCCCAGTCTGAGTGGGTGTCGTCACGTGTGTGAGTGGCCCTATGCTGCAAGGGCTTCCATCCAGGGTGGCTTGCCTCGTGCCCTGGGAGGCCAGCATGGGTTCCAGCCACCTGCAACCCCAATCTGGAGTACACAGGTTAAAAGATAAAAATCTTATCTGTTATTATTAATATTTTTTAAATTTATATATAACTCATATTTATTATAATGTTTAATATTAAAGTGTTATGGACTTTTATTTAGCAGTTTGATGGTTTTTGGAACCAGAAATATTTTGTAGGAATTTAACCCTTGTTCATGTCAATAAGCCTATAAAAAAATGGCTTTGTATAGATTGTTTTACTTCAAGTCAGTTTCTAAGAACCTATTAGTGACCTTAAGTGAAAACTTAATGTACTATACAGTACATTCTAGTGCCTGATGTGAGACTTTTCAGTTGGAGAAGAAATGTAAATGGTTACCTGCTGCCTTTTTTTGGTCAAAATGTTTGCATTGACATTTAATACATTTACATTCAATGGTAGAGAGCTACTCTCTAAAATGAGAATGCTTTAATCAGTTATTTTACTAAAAAAATTTTATTAAGGTAAAAAAAATCTTGGTATTCACAGCAGTCATTAGAATTGGTTCTTAACACTATAGGACTCTTCCTTAAGGATTTTTAAGTTGTCACCAGAATAGGGTTGGCCCCATCATCAGCCTGAACCATCTCTCCTGCTTCCCCTACACTTAACATTTGTTCAAATAACCTAACTATAAAGAAACCCTTCTGGCAATATCAACTTTTAAATATGGCATCTGTTTTATTTTGAGATCTTGACAGATTCAGGAGTATGCAAAAATAATTTTTAATTTTTTAAATGAAGATTTAAAGGAATGGAGGTGTTTGTCAAGTCACTTGTTAGTAGCAGACCTGAACAGAAATTCTGATGTATAACTCCCAACTTCTCTCTTTTTCTCTGCATCAAAGCAGGAGATTAGATGCAGAATCACTTCCTGAGTATATTTCCTCTCAATGAATTCAGAGGATCAGGATGTCTCTCTGGAGGCTATACCCTGCCGCAGGTCATTTTCTCTAAAAAGCAGTCAGTAGTAGTTCAAGGACAGAACAGGCGCACTGTAGTGTCCACCTGATATAGTGAAACATGATTTCTTTAATATACTCACCTTGATTTTGACTCAAATGTAATTCATGAAACCCACTTAATGCCAGTGACGTTTCATGTTTCTGCACCTTTTCCTACTTTTATTTATTTATTTTACTCCCATTGTGTGGTTTGTCTTTTTATTCTGTTCTTATTGTCTTTAGCTGTGCAAAAGCTTTTTAGTTTGATATAGTCCCATTTGTTTATCCTGTCTTTTATTTTACTTGCCCGTGGAGATAAATCAGCAAATATATTGCTGCGAGAGATGTCAGAGAGCTTACTGCCTATGTTTTCTTCTAAGATGCTAATGGTTTCATGACTTACATTTAAGTCTTTTATCCATTTTGAGTTTATTTTTGTGAATGGTGTAAGTTGGTGGTCTAGTTTCATTTTTTTGCAGGTAGCTGTCCAATTTTCCCAACAGCATTTGTTAAAGAGACTGTCTTTAATACATTGTATACTCTTACCTCCTTTGTCAAATATCAGTTGTCCATAAAGGTGTGGGTTTATTTCTGGGTTCTCTGTTCTGTTCCATTGATCTATATGCCTGTTCTTATGCCAGTACCAAGCTGTTTTGAGATCAATGCCCTTGTAGTATAACTTGATATCAGGAAGTGTGATACCTCCCACTTTATAATTCTTATTCAAGATTGCTGAGGCTGGCCCTGGCCAGTTGGCTTAGTGGTAGAGCGTCGGCCTGGCGTGCAGAGGTCCTGGGTTCGATTCCCGGCCAGGGCACACAGGAGAGGCGCCCATTTGCTTCTCCACCCCTCCCCCACTCCTTCCTCTCTGTCTCTCTCTTCCCCTCCCGCAGCGAGGCTCCATTGGAGCAAAGATGGCCAGGGCGCTGGGGATGGCTCCTTGGCCTCTGCCCCAGGCGCTAGAGTGGCTCTGGTCGCAACAGAGCGACGCCCCGGAGGGGCAGAGCATTGCCCCCTGGTGGGCAGAGCATCGCCCCCTGGTGGGCATGCTGGGTGGATCCCAGTTGGGCGCATGCTGGAATCTGTCTGACTGTCTCTCCCTGTTTCCTGAGGCTATTCGTGTTTTTTTTTTTTGGTTTTATATAAATTTTTGGAATATGTGTTCTATATCTTTGAAGTATGTCATTGGTATTTTAATTGGTATTATTGAATTTATAAATTACTTTGGGTAGTATAGACATTTTGATGATGTTTATTCTTCCTAACCTTGAGCACAGTATATGCTTCCACTTGTTTGTATCTTCCTTGATTTCTTTTATCAATATTTTGTAATTTTCCAAGTACAAGTTTTTAACCACCTTGGTTAAATTTACTCCTAGGTACTTTATTTATTTTTTGGTTGCAATAGCAAAGGGGATTGTTTCCTTAATTTCTCTTTCTTACAGTTCATTGTTGGTGTATAAAAGTGCCTCTGATTTCTGTGTATTAATTTTATACCCTGCCACTTTGCTGAATTCATTTATCAGGTCCAGTAGTTTTTTGACTGAGACTTTAGGGCTTTCTATATACAATATCATATCATCTGCAAATAATGATAGTTCTCTTCTTCTTTTCCAATTTGGATGCCTTTTATTTCTTCTTCTTGTCTGATTACTGTGGCTAGGACTTCCAGAACTATGTTGAATAAAAGTGGTGAAAGGAGGCACCCTTGCCTTGTTCCTGATCTTATGGGAATTGCTTTTAATTTTTGCCCATTTAAGTATGATGTTGGCTGTGGGTTTTTCATAGATGGCCTTTATCATGTTGAAGTATGTTCCCTGTATTCCCACTTTGCTGAGAATTTTGATCATAAATGGGTGCTGGATTTTATCAAATGCTTTTTCTGCATCTATTGAAATTACCTTTTACTCCTTTTAAAGTGATGCTAAATACAAGAAAGAAAGAAGTTAATATCAGGTTACATCCACCAAAACTTACATGAAATCTTTGATAAAATATTATTTTGACATTCTTTTTATATTTCAATATATTATTTACATATACCATGTAATAAACCCTTTAACAAAATAATTGTGAGCTAAAAATATGGATTATCTATATGAGGTGTCTTCTCATTTAATATGCTCACACATAAATTCCTATGTATTTTCATACATATTACTTTCATATACACAAACACACATATATGCATACATTGATTTTGTCATTCATCACACATTTATTGAGATTCGCTGCAGCCCTATTCTAAGTCCTCTATGTTGAGATGGTCAGAAAACAAATGTCTGGGAATTCAGAGGTGACAATATGCTCTTGGAAACTAGGGCAGGAGAAAGAATATATTGGGTTCTGAAAAAAACACTTGGTGGCTAATTGAACAAAATTACTAGGGTAAGATTGTTCAGAATTACTGTGTATCATTCCAACATTTTAACTTCATTATTTTCTATCTTTCTTTAAATGTAAATGCCCAGAGAGATTTTGTAAACCTCGTCAGTTAACACATCTCAGGATTCTCTAACTACAGAACAAGGAGACCTTATAATGAAAGGATGCCAGATAATACCACAAAGAGGGGACAGAATTAATAGGAAATGAACCTAAGTGGCCATTAAACCGAACTTATTTTTTTTTCCTCAGGATAACCTGGGCGTAGGGGTGTGTGCATCCAAAGTTTTAGTTGGAAATATATATTTTTAAAAACCTCATTAAATAATTATGGGGTTCACGTTAAACTTCTGATGTGAAAAATGGAATCGTTTTTCTATTTTTAAATCTTCCATTGAAGAGGTACAACAGGCACTGCAGAGACAATAGTAGGCAGTGTATTCTCCTTAAGTCTTGTGAATGAGGACTGTCCCTAACCCCAAGGAGCTGACAACCGAGGTGGAGAAGGCCTCAGGGCAGAATCACGAAGTTGTGAGTAAGGTAGGCAGGTCTGAAAAGTCACTGTGCAGAAAACAATAAAGTCATAGAACTGGGTGTTTGAGCAGCACATTGTGTGGGAGAAGGAGGAAAAGAGTCTCTTTCTTGGTCAAGAACCAAATTGAACACATTTGCAAAGACCAGTTAAGTCATAAGTGAAGCAGTCGCTGCTGCTTCTGGGGCCCATTTGCCTCTTCACACATGGTTTAGTTTATATTCTGTTTCTGGTTGAAAACAATAAACTGAGGTGGAACAAAATATTGCACTCCCCTCCTATTTGCCCATGGCTCAATCCCCATCTCTTGCCTTTGGATTGAACTAACTTTTTTTTCTTTGCTTCCCCACTTTTTTTTTTCCTCCTAAAAGATGATGATCTTAATGTAGCATTCAAGTTCATCACAGACTAAGAGGATAATTAGAAGGCATTTAAACTATTTATTCTCAACTTCAGGGAGGTGTTTGTCAGTTGCATCATTCTCAGAGATTTAGTAATGCAAAATTTCCCAGAATTATCTACGAATCCAAGCCTGTGAGAATTACTGACTACACACTATAGCCATTAAAAAATTTTTCCTAAACAGAGCTGTATTTTTTTAAACTAAAAAACATGATGTTGACCAAAAAAAAAGAAAGAAAAGAAAAAAAAGAAAAGCTTTTGTTGTGTGAGAAGAAAACACTTTACACTTTATTAATTAAAATAATTTAAGAGTGTAGTGTGTGTGGTTTTGTTATTTTTTCATTTTTAATTCATTTTGATATCATGAGACCATAAGTTTAAGGATTCTTTAAAAACCACATACAGAAAAATATGTTTTACCCTGGCAGGTTGGCTCAGTGGTAGAGCATTGACCTGGTGTGTGAAAGTCCCGGGTTTGATTCCCAGTCAGGGCACACAGGAGAAGGGACCATCTGCTTCTCCACCCCTCCTCTCCTCTCTCTCTCTCTCTGTTTCATTTCCTAACTATTTGAGTCATGGCTCAAATAGTTGAGCAAGTTGACCCTAGGCACTAAGGATGGTTCCATGGCCTTACCTCAGGTACGAAAAATAGTTTGGTTGCAGAGCAATGAAGCAGTAGCCCCAGACGGGCATAACATTACCTGGTAGGGGGTTGCCAGGTGAATCCCAGTTGGGGAGCATCTAGGAGTCTTTCTCTTTGTCACCCCACCTCTCACTAAATAAAAATAAATAAAAATAAATAAAAAGAAAAATGTGTTTTTCTCCTTTGATTATAAAAGTACTAAATACTAATTATAGGCATTTAAAAAATATGAAGAGAGACAAAAGCGATAGCCTCTAATGTACCCTTGAGAAAATAATTATTAATACTTTGAAGTATTTTTTCAAGTTTTTAAAAAATAATTATTCTTATATAACTCTTCAATCCCAAACTACATAGTGGTATATGTTAAATTTTACAAAATTATGATCTAATTTAACTGTTTTTACTATTTTTTTTATTTAGCATATTTTTGGCATCATTTAATTTTTTAAAAAATTTTATTGATTAATTTTTAGAGTGAAAAGAAGGGGGGGGAGACAAAGAGAGAAACATCAATTTGTAGTTCACTTATTTATGGCATCAGTGGTTAATTCTTCTATGTTCCCTGACCGGAAATCCAACCCGCAACCTTGGCATTTGGGGATAACATTCTAACCAACTGAGCTATGAAGCCGGGGCCTGGCTTTGGCATCATTTTAGTTGAGTTCATGCATAGACCTGATTTTAACCCATTATCTCCTTTATGGAGGAGCATTCAGTTTTCTAATGGTTTACTATTATAAATTATGTTGCCATAAACATATTTATGCTTGTTTCTGACAATTTTTAAAGTTACATTTCTGGAAGTGAAATTAATGCAACAAAAGAAACAGAAGTTTAGACATAATTTTTTTAATTATAATAAGTATTTTTAAATACCTTTCCATAAAGTTTATAAAATGATATTTCTATCAGTGGTTTACAAATGGTCACTCTTAAAAAATATGTTTTGTAACAAAAATAGTATTTGATTTGTATTTATTGGATTGTAATGAGAATAGAATTTTTAATAATACATTGCTTAACTCTATTTTTTATTTTATGAATTACTTGTTCATTTATTTTGTTATATATTTTATTAAATAGTGGTTTTTTTATTGGACTCAACAAAATATAAATTAAAAGAATACTATGTCTATTATACAAATTGTAAAATTTGCCTTAGATTTTGCTTACTTTGAAACTTTAATATATCACCTTGACATTTAGAAATTTCATTTAATGTTATAAAATCTGTTGATTTATCATTTGTGAATTCTTCTTAGAAATTTAGAAAGGGTCTACACAATCACAGATTTTATATTTATATAAAATGCTTCCATTTAATGTTTTAACTTAATATTTTAACCAATAGGGAAATAATATTAACATTGGATAAAGACAAATATTTATTATCTAGAAATATTTAACTAATGTTTTAGCATCATTTAGTGAGAATTCATGCAGGGCACTGTTGAATCATTATGTCAATTTAATCACATTCCAAATTTTTGTTTTGATCTTTTCTGAGCCATGAATCTGATATGTTGATCTGTTTTTTATAGCAATTCACATTTTTAGATATTAAAGTTGAAAAATACATTTTAATATTTAATAGCTCAGAAGTCCACCAGCTTTTTTTGTAAAGGTGTCATGAGTGGCTTATTGCATTTAATTGGAATGAGCATTTCTTACGTTTACAGAGCATCTACTTAGCATTTGTTTAAATAAAGTTCTTTTTCTAAGGTGATATATTTTACTGTGATCAAATGTGTAGCTAATACAGATTTCAAGACTAAACTTCTGAAAAGATATGCCAGTGAAGTTATGTGCCCACTGTCACTCAACAAGCCAGTAAATTATAAATCTGGAATCAGAATTCATGTTACTACAAATTTCCAGCCTGATGCTGAACCCACTGAAATTCATAGCTGTATTGTTTATAGGCTGAGAAAAGACCCCACTGTGGGGCTTCTGGCTCACAAGAAGCTTTTCTCATGCACTGTGCAGAGCTTCTCTGTTGGCCTGCAACAGTTTCTTAAGGACCCCATCCCAGAAAGAGAAGGAATTCTGGACAATACCCTAGCCATGCCATCTTATCTTTGTGAGATGGAAAATAAAATAATGTACAAAATCTCTATTAAGAATGCTGTTATAGAAATAGACAGTCTCTCATGAGCGAGTGGAGGTTGAAAGGGCAGGTTCCTGGAATGTTATTGGGGCTTAATGATATGTCTGTAATATAAAACAGTTTCTGATGTTTTCCAAATGGGTTATTGTTCATGTTTAAGTGATTATAGCAGTGATTTAAGCCAAACTAAATATTCTCTTTCCATGGTTTACTTCAACTCATTCTAATCCCTCTTCATGCAAACCTGTCCAGTTTTGATTTCCTTTCTTATGTGGGTATTTGATCATGTGGGCAAAATTTACTGGGTGAAAAGAGTGTGGAAACACAAAAATAAACAAAAAAAAACAAAACAATGCAGGCAAAGACTGTGGTTGGTAGAAGGTGGCGGGGACAGGATTGATTGCAAGTGTACTAAGAGAAAAATGACACATCCGACTGGGCATCAGGACTCATTTCTTGCCAATAAAATTTCTGAAGCTGTGGAATCATCTCTAAAAGAAATGATTGAAACCTCTTGTCTGAGCCACTTACAATTGCACCTAATAAAGCTTTTGAGAACTCTATACTGTTAGTAAGGCATGATGACCTAATAAGTCCAGTCCATTGATTCTGTGATAGTCTTCACAAGAGCTACTCATGGAATAACTTCATAATCAAATCTAAGACACCCTGAAAGCACTATATAAATTCATGTCTTCAATGTTAGATGACTACTAGATACATTTTTGTATTTTTAAAGCACTTTTTTCTCACAAAACAGTGTATTCATCTTAGAACTGGGGAAGAAATGATTTGATAAATAAAATATAAAACAGTGATTTATCAAATTATAATACACAAGAGCCCAGATGCTTGTTGTTTCTAGCTGTCAGTGCTGTTATTTCAAAACTAAAAAAAAAAAAAGTTAGAAACCCAATTATTATTTTGCCAAAATAAAAGTAAAGGAGGAAGAAAACACTCTAAGCCGACAATTTGTATATCATATTTCAACGTGATGTGATTTAAAAGAGATGATCTATTAAATACTCAAATTAGACTTTACAAGCAAATAACCCATTCTACCTTGACTTTAGCATTGCCTCTGGTGCTTTTATAATGTGAATATCTGAACAAAATTATTAAAAGAGCCTCCCTTTTGGTGCCTGGGAAATGTACTAACTATTTGATATTCAAGGCTAGAACTTCCCAATATATATATATATGAAGTTAGTGTTGATACTTGATATTGGTCTGATTGAGCCTTGTGCAGTTACTACAGAAAGGTGAAATTGGCAGCTTCCCCATTTTACTAAATATTGATTCCTTTTCTAAATCCTTTTATGTTCTAAATTAACATGGGAATTTCCACCTTGACTTCTTTAGTTGCAATGAGAAATGACACACAGAAACTTGCCTGTTAAACTATCATGTGGGACAGAATTTGGTTTCTGTAATCATAAGCTGAATGCCCAATAGAGAGCTTCTAAGTAGTAAAAGGAAAGGAAATTGGAAGAAGGAACTGAAGATATGTTTCTCTTATGAATTAGCATAAATACGGATTTATAACCTACACATGTGTTTTGTTTTTACTGATGGTTGTAACTAGGACACCTGTAAGACAGAGCCAAAGGGGAAGAATTAAAAATAAATGGAAGAAAAATGTAATAATAAGCTACACATTAGAGCTTGATTTGAAGCTTTAAAATTCCCCTTTCCTGGAAAATGTTTTATCATTTAACTATGTAATTTAGCATAGAGTATGAAAGCTGAAATATAACATTTTCAAAAAGATTATTTCAGTATTTCCAACAGCAATGTTGAGCTAATTGTAGAATTTGTGGGATCAGTTAGCTTATAAATAATGATCCTTTATGCTGGCATTGGGAAATCTCTGTTCCCAAAGCTAGTTCAATAAAGCAATTAATATCAATAAATGCTGAAGAAAGCAAATCTCTGTTCACTTTTGTCTGGATTAGTTAACATGAGAAAAATCATATCTCTCTCTCCTGGAGTATTTAACTTTCTCATTGGAAGACATTTGAATGAAAAGTAAACAAAGAATGTTTTTGACGTATGTTCCTCTTGTCATACATTGTCTACTTTTTATAAGATAACTGACGTTTCTTCTCCTTCTAGAAATCTTCAATGAGTTTTTCTTTTTAGACCAGGCCTTTGTGACAAATTTTATTGTGAATACAATACCTTAGCATTTTTTTTCTAATGTTCCTAAATTTACTTTCAGTACAGATACGTATTTTAAAGGAAACATAGCTTCCAATTTCAGATAACGATGGTTTTTTTTTTTCCTATTGTGTAATGCTTGTACTTTTCATGCAGAATAGCTCACATGTACCCAATGTACAGAGGATGCTTGAGAGAAAGCAATTCTTCTGTGTATGGCATGTTTTAGTGACTCTCTTAAAAAGTCTACACAATGAAAAAAATGCTTTGTCAAGGTAATGGGTGAGATATAATAGCCCCCATTGATAGATACAGATGTGTATCTCCATAGATGGGCATTTAGGAAACCAATGTCTGGAATACCCCTGAGTATTTACTACACTTGGTTATATTTTTGTGTGTGTGTGATTTCACGTACAAGCAGTAAAAGGCTTAAAAGATATTATCCTGTAATGTCCAAAAATTTGGTAATAAGGTAAAAGTTAAAATGCACTGTTGGCATAGGAAGTCCATGGCTCAGGTTTGATTTATAACACACCCCGTGTCGTCAGAGTTGGCATAAGTACACTCTTTCTGACAGTATGGTGATAACATTGTGCAAAAGTTGAAGTTGCCAATTCTTACACCTTCATTTTACTAGCAAAGAATTTTAAAATAAAATTTCAATATTGCTACAATACCACACTCCTTTGCTAGTTCCCTAAAACTGACAAACCCATTCTGCTTCTTAATAAATTTGAGCAGAAGAGACAGCTAACTCTAAAGGTACTTACTAAATCAGTATACTTGCTAATTTTATGTATACCAAAGTTATATACAACTAAAATTTGTTGTGAAGTGCCTATTACTAATTCAGAAACCAGTGATAATTTAATTTTGAAATGGAGTAGTAATCTCAAATTAGTGCCTTAAAATTCAAAAACATAAAAATAGGCAATATTATTACTCTCATTACAATAGGTTAGAAATATTGCCATCCTGCTTATGGGGATTAAATAAAAAAGAAGACAAAAAATTTCTCACAGTAATTATATTGAAAAATTACATTATAGTAAAGCAAGTAACAGCATTTTTAAAAATGAAAGTTGGAATTTTCTTGTGCAGTCTTAAAAGGATGTACTTTATGTGGAGAAATAAAAAGTCATGCTCTTTTTTATTTTTATTTTTTTAAATTGTATTGAATTTATTTGCGTGACATTGGGTAATAAAATATACAGGTTTCAGGTGCAGGTGTGCAATTCTATAACACATCATCTGTATATTGCCTTGTGAGTTCACCACCCCAAATCAAGTCTTCCTCCACCACCATCTATTTATCCTCTTCTACCTCCCTCCACTCCTTTTTTCCTACTGCAATTCCTACACTGTTGTCTGTGTCTATATAGTTTTTTATTTTTAAACTAATGTCACACCAATAAATTCAATAAAAATTATAAAATAAGAATATAAAATTAAATGGAGATTTCACATGCTTTTGATTTGATCTGTTGTATGTTGATTATAAAGACATTTCTCAAAAATCTTTCTTTTTCTAAGTTTTGCATACATTTCTAAAATTTAGAATGGGGGATGAAATAGGAAACTAGATGTATAGAATTTCATTATTTAATCTTGAAGATTAAATGAAATATGTGAAAAGCTTGTAAGCTTCTATGTACTTTGTATAATGAAAGCATTATGAAAGTATAACTTGATTATGCTGTTTGGGTGCTAGGGCATTTATTCTTTGGGATAAAAAAGCATATGTGTTTTTCTTTTTAAATGACAAACACTAAGTTAAATATATATTTAAACTGTAAAAGAAGAAAGAGGAGGAGGAGGAGATGGAGAAGGAGAAGAAAAGAAAGGAAGAGAAGAAATCATTCTCTATGGCATCGGTTCTCAACCTGTGGGTCGCGACCCCAGCGGAGTCGCCTAAAGCAGGGGTCCCCAAACTTTTTACACAGGGGGCCAGTTCACTGTCTCTCAGACCATTGGAGGGCCAGACTATAAAAAAAACTATGAACAAATTCCTATGCACACTGCACATATCTTATTTTAAAGTAAAAAAACAAAACGGGAACAAATACGATATTTAAAATAAAGAACAAGTAAATTTAAATCAACAAACTGACCAATATTTCAATGGGAACTATGCTCCTCTCACTGACCACCAATAAAAGAGGTACCCTTCCAGAAGTGCCACGGGGGCCAGATAAATGGCCTCAGGGGGCTGCATGTGGCCCGCGGGCCGTAGTTTGGGGACCCCTGGCCTAAAGCCATCGGAAAATACATAATGCATATCAGGTATTTACATTCTGAATCATAACTGTAGCAAAATTACAGTTATGAAGTAGCCACCAAAATTATTTTTTGGTTTGGGGTCACCGCAACATGAAGAACTGTATTGAGGGATCATGGCCTTAGAAAGGTTGAGAACCACTGCTCTATGGAAAATAAAAGTACTGTTAGTGTTTATTGTTTTTAATTCTTACAGTAGTCATTTTTAAAAAGATTTTTGTTTTAATACAATTAAAACATATATTTGAAAATATAGGTAAATTGAATTATGTCCAAAAGTGGATAATATTACATTAAAGTCCAATGTGTATTATTTAAACTTTTCATTTTGAAATAATTATAAATTCACATGCAGTTGTGAGAAATAATGTACATAGATCTATGTACACTATACCTAGTTATTCTCAGTGCTAAAACTTGTATGACTATAATACAATTCACTGCTCACATTCAAATATTGCCAGTTTACTTGTACTCATTTGTTTATTGGTATGTGTATTTAGTTCTATACAATTTTGTCACACTTATAAGTTTACACATCCACTCTTATAGTCAAGGTACTGAAGGGTTCCATTACCACATTCATGTTTACACCTCATTTTGCACTTTTATAATAAGACCTACTTTTTTCTACCACTCTTACCTTATTCCAAAACCCCAGACAACCATTAATCTAGACTCTATTTTTAAAATTTTGTCATTTCAAAAATATTGTATTAATTGAATCATATAGTAGGCAACCATTGGTAATGAATTTTTTTACTAAGCAAAATTCACTGGCTATTCATCCAAGTTATTGTAGGTTTCAATAATTTGTTTATTTTTATTGCTGAGTAGTATTTCATGATGTGAATGCCCTACAATTTATTTTGCCATTCCCCTGTTGAAGAACATTTGGGTTGTTGGCTTTTTATTCCCAGTTTTGGTTATTATGCCAAGTATCTAGAGATTATTCTCTTGTCTTTTTTATCTCATTAAATTTTTGTACAATACCACTACATTCAGAGAGCATACTCTATATAATTCTTTTCAGAGAGCATACTCTATATAATTCTTTTAAATATGTTGAGGCTTACCTTATACCCTAGAATATGAAGGCTGGAATTAAATGTATACTCTACTGTAGCTAGCTGGATGGTGATATAGATAGATGATAGATAGATAGATAGATAGATAGATAGATAGATAGATAGATGATAGATAGATAGATAGATAGATAGATAGATAGATAGATAGATACATGATAGATAGATAGATAGATAGATAGATAGATAGATAGATAGATATAAAATAAATAAAATATATGGGTTAATTGTATTGTTCAACTTATCTATCTATTGATTTTCTTTTTTATTATTGATCTTAATTTACTGTGTTTACATAGATTCTAGTGTTGCTCTGAGTGCATCCCCCCCATATTCCCCTTGACATCTCCACTGCCCCATTCCCCATAGTGCCCTCTCCCCTTTCCCTCAGGTTTATTCCATCCTATCATCCGTTTCCTTCTGTCCTCTTTTCCTCTGGTCCCTTTGATCTCTCCTCTGTCTCAGTTCCATTCCTCAGTTCACATTGTTCATTTGATTCCTCAGATGAGTGAGGTCATATGATATTTTTCTTTTTCTGCCTGGCTTATTTCACTTAACATAATAGTTTCCATGTTCATTTATGTTGTCACAAAAGGTAAGACTTTCTTCTTTTTCATGGCCCCATAGTATTCCATAGTATATATGTACCACAGCTTTTTAATCCACTCATCCACTGACAGACACTTGGGCTATTTCCAAATCTTTGCTATTGTGAACAATGCTGCCATAAACATGGGGGTGCATTTCTTTTTTGTCAGTGGCTGATATGGTGTTCTTGGGATATATTCCTAAAAGTGGAATGGCTGGGTCAAAAGGCAGATCCATTTTTTATTTTTTGAGAAATCTCCATACTGTTTTTCACAGTGGCTGCACCAGTCTGCATTCCCACTAGCAGAGCAGGAGGGTTACCCTTTCTCCACATCCTCGCCAGCACCTATTCTGTGTTGTTTTGTTGATGAGCGCCATTCTGACTAGTGTGAGGTGGTATCTCATTGTGGTTTTAATTTGCATTTCTCTAATGATTAGTGATATTGCCCACCAACTTACACCATTCACAAAAATAAACTCAAAATGGATAAAAGACTTAAATGTAAGCTGTTAAACCATAGCATCTTAGAAGAAAACATAGGAAGTAAGCTCTCCGACATCTCTCACAGCAATATATTTGCTGATTTATCTCCAAGAGCAAGTGAAATAAAAGACAGGATAAACAAATGGGACTATATCAAACTAAAAAGCTTTTGGACTGCTAAAGACAGTAAGAACAGAATAAAAAGACAATCCACACAATGGGAGAACATATTTGCCAATACATCTGATAAGGGGTTAATTACCAAAATTTATAAAGACTTGTAAAACTCAACACCAGGAAGACAAACAATCCAATAAAAAAAATGGGCAAAAGATATGAATAGACATTTCTCCAAACAGGACATACAAATGGCCAATAGACAGATATCTACTGATTTTCTGTGTAGCAATTCTATCAGATGCTAAAAGCAGAATTTTTAAGTAATCAATTATAAATGATAATTTGTCTATTTCTCCTTTTGGGTATATTATATTTTAGTATTTCAAAGGTTTATAGTTGTACTTAGTGAAGAGGAGGGAGAATCAGTCTACTTAAGTTTATCTAGATGGGCTGTGCCAAACCATCTATTTTATAAAACCTTTAAAAGACTAATTTTTTTTTCAGAAAGACGATTAAAAAAATACTTTATCTGAATATATGGAGATGGTAGAAATAATAGAATATGAAGAAGAAGTAGTTAGAGAGATAAGAATAGGTCTGATTGAAAACAATATTTTGGCTTTGGCCAGTGGTTTATTGGATAGAGCATTGGCATGGCATATGCACATCCCAGGTTTGATTCCTGGTCAGGGCACACAGGAAAAGTTACCATCTGCTTCTCTCCCCTCCCTTTATACTCTTTCTCCCTCTTTTGCTCCCATAGCCAGTTGCTCAATTGGTTCAAGCATGGCCCCAGGAGCTGAGGATAGCTCTGTTGGCCCAGGTACGTCAGCCTCAGGCATAAAAAATAGCTCCATTTTCAAGCATTGACCACAGACAAGGTTGCCAGGCGAATCCTGGTTGGGGCATATGGTAGAGTCTGCCTCACTATGTCCCCTCCTCTCACCTTAATAAAAAGAAAAGAAAAAGAAGAAGAAAATAATATTTTGGTGTCACAAACAATTTTATACTATAGAGAAAAAAACAGCCTACATATTATATACATAAGAGAAAAAAGTAATCAGAAATTTTTACTTTGACAAGATAGCAGTAATGTACTATTTGTGTTTAAGTCTGAGTAATTTTCCTATATTTTTAAAGGCATAGTATGGTGAGAGTAAACTAAAAGGAATTAATTATGAGTACAATTTTTTATTATGTAATTGTTACTTATTGCTATAGCTTAAAAAATAATGATTCTAAACTGGTCTAAAACTATGGTAGACCTAGAATAGCATAGACAACATTGACTAAAAGAATAAAAGTGAAAATTAATATAAAGAACATATGAAGATCTAATACTTCTAGAGAAATTAATACAAATAGGTCAGAACATACAATAATGAAAAAAACAGAAGAATTATATATATATATATACACATATATATATATATACAGTCAATTATTATGTGATGAAGGTAGTATTGCAATTTAGCGACAAAAGATATTTAATAAATAGTATTGGGTCAACTGTATGTTTAAATAGGAAAGAAAAAAAAAAAACTTTGACCAATACTTCACAGTATAGTCAATAACCAATTTTAGACAGATTGTTATGTATATTTGAAAGGTAATACACTAAAGATAACATAAGAGAAGGCCTTCATAAGCCAATGACAGGCAAAGATTTCTTAAACAGAATAACAAATGAGTAATTATAGGAAAAGATTTGCAATTTGGACTTTATTGAAATTTAAAACTTTTGTTCATCATAAAACAATATTAAGAGAGTGAAAAGACAAACCACAGAGTAGGAGAAGAAATCTGCAATGCATATACAACAATAAGCTCTTATCTAGACTAAATAAAAGAGTCTTACAGTTAAGATAAAAAAAGACAGATAACACAACTGAACAACTTTCAAAAGACTTGAATACTTCCTTGTGAAGGAGATTTTCCAAATGGTTAATATGAAAGTTGCACAACTTCATTATTCATCAAGGAAATTAAAATTAAAACCAAATTTAAAACCAAATTGAAAAATATACTGTACATATCCACCAGAATGACCAAAATGAAAAAATGTTTAAAACTATGAAATAATGGAAGAAGTGAGATGCAACTAGAATTTTTACACATTACATCTGACAATCATAATGTATATATATATATTTTTTTGTATTTTTCTGAAGCTAGAAAAGGGGATAGACAGTCAGACAGACTCCCGCATGCGCCCGACCAGGATTCACCCGGCATGCCCACCAGGGGTCGATGCTCTGCCCACCAGGGGGCGATGCTCTGCCCCTCTGGGGCGTCGCTCTGTCGTGACCAGAGCCACTCCAGCGCCTGGGGCAGAGACCAAGGAGCCATCCCCAGCGCCCGGGCCATCTTTGCTCCAATGGAGCCTTGCTGCGGGAGAGGAAGAGAGAGACAGAGAGGAAGGAGAGGGGAAGGGGTGGAGAAGCAGATGGGCACCTCTCCTGTGTGCCCTGGCCGGGAATCGAACCCGGGTCCCCCGCACGCCAGGCCGACGCTCTACCGCTGAGCAAACCGGCCAGGGCCTAATGTATAATTTTTATAAATTATACCTGAATTATAAGTTAGTTCTATCAATTTGTAAAAATATTTTGCAGCACCTATTAAAATGAGTATATAAATAATCGTTTAACCCAACAATTCCAACCCTTACTACACATTTGCACATCTATATACCAGAATATGTGCAAAAGAATAATCTTCATAACTTTGTTCATTACACACAAAAACAGGAAACAATTAAAAGCCTATTAACAGGAGAATAATCAACTAATTCGCAGAGTGTTTATATACAATAAGATCACAGAGCCAAAAAATAAAAATAAGTAGAAGTATTAGTCACTTACCACAACACATGGATATAATATTATATAAAAGAAGATAAACACTAAAAAGTGTATGTTATGATTTCACTTGTTTAATGTTTAAACAAAATAAAAATAATAGAAACAATTTCTATAACAAAAGTCAGAATACTGGTTTAAGTTTGGATGTTTAGCTCCTGAGAACTGAATGACAGAGCTTTTGAGTGTTTTACTGTACAAAAATTCCTTAAGCTCTACACTTTAAGATTTTTGAACTTTAGTACATTTACTCAATAACCAATTAAAATATTTACAGAAAAAAAAACCTACCTAGTAGTAATTAAAAACTATATCACAACTACCTATGAAAGATTACTAAGGTAATGTGTGCAGAAAAGAGCCAGAAATATTTTTAGTATATGTGCTGCTGAAGCGAGCACTAGCCAGAAATATTTTTAAAGTATTATTTTATTCATACCTCACATTAGAAACAAAATTTAGGATGATGTAGGGGATTAGAAATAAGAATATGTAGATCTGAGTCAGGATTTTTTCTGCTTGCTCATGATAAAATTCAGCATGTCACCTAACAATTTAGTATCAATTTTTTCATCTATAAAATGTAAATTAAATCACTTGCTTCAATTAAAAGTATGTTAATGGTGGTATTTGAAGGTGACTTACAAAGTGCTGTAAGTTTTAAATTGTTACAACTTTTAAAACAAATGCAATTTAAGATAGATATTTCATGTTATTGAAACACTAGCATATACTTGAGAATAGTTAGAATAATAAGAAGAATGTCAAGTATTCTGAAGATGGTATTTCAGAGTTAAAATGAAGAAGGTGTAATTGACCAGTCTTTTCAGCAATTTCAATCCAGGTTATACAATTGAGAATCAGGCATTTTGCTTGAAGAATCATTTCACAGTTTTGCTAAACCCATTTTGTTTACAAGGGAGCTCTCTATACACAACTTGGTTCCCCAGTCTTCTGGTTCCTTTCAAACATATTCCATCTTTTAGCCCAGATGTCTCATCTTTTAACCTCAGTATCTCATCATTTTCTTCACTCTGGTCTTTCCTTCACAGAAACTACCAAATATTTTTCATCCTACCTCCTAATTTTTCATATCATCCACCTCTCCATTTTATCACTACCTAATTCAGACTGCCTTCATCTTTTATCTATTTTTATACAATAAACTCTTGTCTGATGTTACAGCATTTGTGAGAATATGCAAAGTCAGCTGGCAAAAACAGATCTGGTTACTGCTATATAATAATTCTTTCGTTGCCTGGGAAATGCTCTCAGGATAAATACATATTCTTGGACATAGCTTAATTATTTTTCATTATCAGATTCATGTTGCCTGCTTTCAAGGCTGATTCTCATAGTCAGCATTGTACCAGTATTTGTTGCCTATAAAATTATAGAAAATACAAACTAATCTATAATTTTAAAGAAAGAGAAAGCAATTGTTCCCTGGAAAGCTAGAGAAAGTAGGGAGACAGATTGTAACAGGGCGGAAGGTGAATACAGGGTAGAGCAAAAGTAGGTAGAGTTCCTGACTAGAAAGCAAATTCCTCAGGTCCAGGCTCACATCCTATTTGTTGTATCTTTAGTATCTGTTAGAGTGCCACGTTTGGTGAGCATTTTATGACAATGTCTTGAGTAAATAAATGACTGTGGGTATCAGATTTGTTGTGCATGGCCTCCTTGAAATCCTGCTGCTCTTTATTCTACACATAGATGTAATGAGCTTTCAACAGTATGAGACTGTAGTGCAAAGAAAACCGCCAAATTCACCAGAGAGGAGTGGTGATGTGGGAGAAATCACAGGGCAGTGACAGAGGGGATGCTGTGAATGGTTAGATGAGAAATAACTTTTCCAAGCACTCTAAGTAAAATAAGGTCCTCTGCCCTAACTGAATATAATAGAGTTGTTTAGAATGTTTTTAAAAATAAACTGAGTAGAATTTCAAAAAGGAGGGATGAATGGAGGGCTTCTAGGAATTAAAAGAAGCCTGTGGAAACTGGTTGTTAGAAAGATTATTGCATAACTCCCAGGAAGGTGAGTTACAATCACCCTGAAACTCAAGTGAAAAGACTTGACACATCTATGGTCATCACAAAAAAAGTAAAAGACATTCACAGGTCCAGAAATTTAGTAGAATATGGGAAAAAATAAGCCAAAAATGAATTATCTAGTTATTATATAAGAGTTGAATATTAATTTTTGTTAATAATTGTAATTTAGATTTTACTTTTGAAATTTAGTTTCTGCTATAATTACGTTATATAAATGAGTATATTATTTCATGTAAGAGATTATTTTTAAGATAATACCTGTTGTATCAGTCAAGACAAGATATATTATATTGCAATAACCAATAATCCCAACATTTCAGTGGTTTACATATTGAATGCTTTAAGTCACATATCAATTTTCAGTCAGTAAGGAAACTAAATTATTTTATTTATTCAAATACCCAGACTACAAAAGCTATACCTTAACATGATCTTCCATGATCATCATTTTAGAAGGAAATCATTCATTTTCTCAAAGATTCTCCAGAAGAGACAATGCCACTACTGATTTTATTTCATTGGCTAGACTAGAGCAAATCCTGTGGTGATATTCAAGTTCAAAAGACACGGGGAAGTGAGATTTTACAAATGAAAGCACAGAGAAACAAATAGAATATTTTAAATGATCCAAATAATAGCTTTTAAAGGGTCACAGCAAATAAGACAGTGAAAAAATGTATTTGGGGCCCTCTAATAAATAAAATCATACAAGGAAAGTAGGACAGAGAAGGAAATGGTCTCTGAGAAGTGGAATGAGATTCCAGTGTGAAACAATCAGTAATTGGCCAAGCCACAGCTATATTTCATTTTCAGAATCTTCCTTTTATATTTTTTAATAGTATAGTATAATCTAATGGCGCCACTTTCACATTTTTTTTTAACTGAGGAGGGGAGAGAGTGAGATACAGTTCCTCATGTGCCCAAAGTGGAAGCCACCTGGCAACCCTGTCTGGACCTATGCTTGAATCAACCAGGCTATCCTAAGTTGGAACAAATGAGTCACTGGCTGCAGGAGTGGAAGAGAGAGGGAAAGAGGGAGGGGGAAAGTAGTAGATGGTCATTTCTCTGTGTGCCCTGACTGGAATCACACTCAGGACATCCATATGCTGGGCCAATGCTCTATTCACTGAGCAAATCAGCCAGGGCCCACTTTTACATATTTAAAAAAGGAATCTGTGAGTGCCATATTTCCATGGCAGGAGGTAAGACTCTATCTTTTGTTTTGTCTTCCCTAATATTGCCTTCACCACCAAACTGTCAGAAAAATACATGGTTTAAAAGGTTCCTTGTGTATCAAGTCATTTTGGTTTCATAGGTATATAATTATCATTATAATTAAAAGAACTTTAGTAATAGTTCGGGTTAATTTTTAAATCAATATTAAAGAAAAGAGCATCTTTTTGCCCCTGGAAATAAATTTGCTCCAACTGCTAAGTTGAGATAGGCCCACCTTGTGACAAAGGATAGCTTTTAACTAAAAGAGTGACATAAAAACAATCAAATCATGTTTGACTCACATTCTGCATCATCAGTAGACTGGAACTTAAGCATTATACCAAGATCGTTACTATTAATCTGCAGGCTGAAATCACAAGATGATCAGCTGCTTGAACACTGATTCAGGAACTTCAGGATCCTGAATTTTATCATTTCAGGAGTAAGAGATAGGGTTACACAACCTCAAAAAACATGTTCTACATTTAAAAAACAATACCACATACTGGGTATATCCACACTTGCTATACCCCCTTTTATTACAAAAAGCTTGTAAGAGATTTAACTATGATACTTAATCAATCACAATTTGCTAATGATATCAAAGTGGCAGATTCAAGGGCACTTTAGATCATTTGAAAAGCCTTTTATATTTTTTATGTACTCCTTTTGTCTGGTGTAGAATAACCTTTAAAACTCTGTCTCAACCCTCTCTTCAGTGAAAAGACAGAGTCTAATCACAAGTGGGAACTGATTGCTGTTCACCAAACTTGAAATAAAATTCAGGTCTAAAGCTTCATATTCAGACAAGATGGAGTCCTCTTATCTCATATTGAAATGATTGCTGTCTCTCCCCCTCCTCTCAAAGCCATTAACATATTAAAGGTATCTTTACAGAGAGAGGAAGGAACTGTAGATTCAAATTTGATAGCCATTTTAGTTCTCCCAAATGTTGGATTTCTGTTTGCGTGACCTGTTTTAACAGGCCTCAGCATGTCTCTTCTTTCTCCAACTTGTACTCTCTAAATTTCCTTAGTGATTATTGGCAATGCCTGAAAATTATTTATTTATTTACCTATTTGCTTTTAAATTTATACTATTTCATTACCATTTTACCCCTCTGTATTCTCTTTTACCTGGTTGTTTCTGAAAATTGTTGTTTAATTAGCAGTGGCTGAATTTCTTACTGTTGGGCGGATAAAATGTATTATGCTCACTTTGTTAAAGATGCCGTCGACCAGGTGATATTAATGTGTGTTGGGGGCAGGCAGGATCATTGTAGCCTGGGGCTTGGTTTTGGGATTAAGCCTTTCCTACCCTTTTTGATGTGGGGTGGTACAATCCAATCATGCCTCAGAAAGTGACTTTGTATTAGAGACTTCCCTATTTTGTATATTGGATTAAGGGTTTGGATTTCTACACTATAAAATGGGGACGGAGTGGGAGTTTGCGCTCTTGGTTCCTGGGATCATTAGAGGAGAGAGCAGAGCAGAGAGCAGAAGGAGGCCACGTGGAGTAGGCCAGGAGAAGCAGCCAAAATGGCAGAGTGCTGAGTGAGATGCCAGTTTGTGTAGAGTTTGTATCTGGGATAAGGAAGGAGATGAGGAAGAGAGGTGAATAAGTTTGGTGAGCTAGAAACCTTTGATTCTAGGAAACTCGGATAAGTCAGTAGCTTTGTGAGCACTGAATGTGACTGGGTTTTGGAGCCTAGTGTGTGTTTTTACTTGCCCACCGGGTGCAAGCTAGAATTAAAGACTATGGCCCACCAGCTTTTGGCTCCGCTGTTTCTTTACCGACTGTCCGAATCCAATGCGAACCTGCATGTGCCAGGCTGCTGTGATAGTGGCCCTGGCCTTGGCTCCTGGCTTTACACTTACCCTTTTTCAGAAACACATAAATCCCAAACTCTTGACTCTGTCAGAGCTTTACACATTAGACTTTCTCAGGGTTATTTCATGCCTCCCATAGCTTTCATTGATCTGAAGTAAGTGTGTGTGTGTGTGTGTACACGCACATGCTTTTTAAAATCATACATACTATTCTAGAATAATAATCTATATGTTTGGCTTCTTTTGAAAAAAAATCTAAAGGGCCAACATTCTTTTAGAGAAATTGCTTTCCTACGCAGCAAATACCCCTTTCAGATGGAGCTTGTGTGTTGCTGTATTCTGTACCCAGCCTTCATTAGTCATGAGTGTTTTCCTTCTAATTTCTATATACATTCTTGTCTATTCATCAGAATTTATACATCTGAAAACTCATTTTGTTGATGACGAGAACAGCACCGGTGGAGTTACACTGAACCTTGGTTCAGCAACCTTGGGACTTGAGTTCTGGCTAAAAGTGGATTCAGAACCCAGACTCAAACTATAAGAGAAAGTTTATTTCGAAACTCACAGAGGTAGAAGAACTGAACTGTAGAAGAAATGGGCTCAGAAAACAAGTTCCAGGTGCAAAAGAAGGGTCCTGGAGCTTATGAGAAAGAGAGACAAGGAAAATGCACCTGGGGAAAGGGAGCACCAGGGCAGGGGTCATTAGTTGACGCAGCTGGTCCTGATGTCAGCCATGGGTCACCTCTCTGTTTATGTCGATGTTCTGGGCCTGGAGCTGAAACACAACTGAGGCCTAGATTTATTTGATGAGGATCAGAACCTCATTGTCCTGAAGACTTAACACTAAAGGACTACTTGCTTGTTTCCCCTCTAAGAGGATCTAACCCCCATTCCTAGCAACATACTGGGGAAGGAAAGGTCAGCCTGGGGGTGAGGTTCTTGTTTTTCCTGTTCTGCCTGTTTCTAGGCACTGGGGGCTTTGGCCACTGATTACCCTCTGTACCTGGCATAGTCCTTGCTCTGCTCATGCCTGTCTAGCTGACTACAATTTCAGTCAGTGTTATTGACGGTGCAAATGCTATTTGGTTTTTGTTTGTTTGTTTTCATACTAGATCATTAGTTTATTATAAAAGGATATGACTGAGGAACAGCTGGATGGAAGAGATGCATAAGGCAAGGTAAGTGGAAAGGGTGGAGCTTCCACGTCCCTGGGAGTGGCTGCTCCTCTGGAATCTCCTGTTCACCACCCCTACAGCTCTCTGAGCCCCCTCTTATTTGAAGGGTACAGTCCTAATAAATTATTTTGAAATAAAAATGTCAGTACTGTATATTTAGAGCTGATAATTCTCAAGAAATAATATGTTAGAGACATTTAACTGTTCATGCAAATCAGTTCTGTTTGTCTGTTGTAAATTTAATATATAAATGCAATTTAATTATATGAATTTGAATATAAATTTATACAAAAAACATTTTAATGTTTCTACTGACATATTCTGTAACTATTGGTGGTTATACAAGATAAAAATGACCTCATGACATGTATGTATTTAAAATTTTAAAACACTTGTTTATATATTTTATAGCTGTAGCTTCAGTACAAGTGTAAGGTATTTTTCCCCACTGAGGAAGAAGGAGGGGCGTGGCCACAAAGTGTGGAATAATAAAAGCTTTATTTAGTACAGCGCATCCTGGACGATGTTCTCTGGTCCCTGGACAGAGGCCAGAGAAGTCGCATGGATGAAATTGCGTGGGGGAAATTTAAAGGGTCTCATCTAGGGTGGTTGAGCTAATATGACCTGGCAAAATTTCACTGGCTGACCGACGGTCGCTTTTTTCCAAAGGACTCCTGGGAAGTTTCTTTTGCCGCCCATGGATGTGGGCGGTTCCAGCCGAAGTTCCCGGACCTGGTTCCTCACGTGATCTTCCCCCATTGTCCACTGACCTTACATTCTGACCTTCTGTGTTAAATAGGGGTGGGCGCCACCACTCTTCTGGCTACTTCCTGCTGGTTAAGGGTATTGTGGGGAGGGGAGATCAGAAGGTGGTGGCTTTGAGGGGACTCGTAAAAAACATCTGTTTGACCGTGAGTCGAGAAACTTCCCAGATGTGGTTCTGTAAGAATTTTAAAAAGAAGAGCAAATATGAGTAATATACTGATAATTAGAAGAGGATTTAGGATAGGGGCAGCTCACGTGAGGATGGGTAGCTGCTATCAGGAGTTAAGCAAGTTGTAGGAGGAGAGATTCTTGCTCAGTTTCTCTTGCAGATGGTTGAGGAGATTGAAGTTTTCTTCCATTGGGCCAGACTCATTGAACAGCATGGCTCCCTGCTTTAGCTCACTCTGGCGGCAGGTTCCTGGTGGGAGGTACAGGAGCAACAGGAGGATCTGCAGGGTCCAGCCTTCTGGTAAGCCAGAGATGGGTAGGGCCCAGTGGTTCCGACTGCCAGCAGTCCTGCATGGGGGCAAGCTTGAGGCAAAACTGCATGTCAGGAGTGGTGTATGAAGGGGAAAGGAAGGGATCCCATCCACTCCCATAACCGAGACCTGTGAAGGAACTAGAGGTCCAGAGTGTGATGGCAAACAGAGAAGGTAGCCCCTGTGTCCACAAGAAATGAGATGGACTTACCTGCTTTTGCAGCATTGCCCTGGGTTTGGCGTGGATGATGCGAGTCTTCAAGTCCGGGTCACATCAGTAATCCATGAAGCTTAGGAGTTTGAGCGATGGGCCCGCCTGGCTGGCTTGGCCTCCCATTTGGATGGCTTGTCCTACACGTAGAGTCACCAAGAAAGAGCCTGTTGCCCAAAAGGGGCAATCGCTCTGCCAGTGACCAGGCTGCTTACAGTTAGGGCAGGGCTTAGTGGGTGGCCTTGGGCAGGGGCACTGCCAGGACCAATGACCCTCCTTGCCACATTTAAAGCAAGCTCCTGGTGGGGATCCTTTTTGTGGCCCGGATTTGGGTTGGGCACCTTCTGTGCCTTGCCCTTGTTGCTCTGTTGGCGTCAGGGTTGCCATAAGAGCCTGGGTTTGGAGTGTCACCTTCTGCTGCATGCGGGCCTGGCAAACAGCCTTGGCATTTTCCTACTAGTCACGACCATTTTAAATACCATGTTCATCAGGACTCAGATAGGGGTTTGGGGGGCCCTCCTCCAACTTTTTAAGTTTCCTTCTAATACCCAGGGCTGATTGGGAAATAAAGTGAGTAGCTAACACAGTGGCCCTGGCACTGGAAGTAGGATTTAAACCAGTGGTAGTCAACCTGGTCCCTACCGCCCATTAGTGGGCGTTCCAGCTTTCATGGTGAGCGGGAGCGGAGCAACCAAAGTATAAATAAAATGATTAGATTTAACTATAGTAAGTTGTTTTATAAAGATTTATTCTGCCAAACTTAGCAAATATCCGACATAAAGTACTCAGTAAGTACTTTATTATATGCTTTAACTTGCTGTAACTCTGCTTTTTAAATTTTATAAAGTTACTTCCCTACTTTATAAATCACCATTACTGTGGAACCAGTGGGTGGTTAGAAAATTTTACTACTAACAAAGATACAAAAGTGGGCAGTAGGTATA
Organism: Saccopteryx leptura; assembly: GCF_036850995.1. NCBI lineage: Eukaryota > Metazoa > Chordata > Mammalia > Chiroptera > Emballonuridae > Saccopteryx > Saccopteryx leptura. The sequence goes on along the minus strand of NC_089509.1, from coordinate 30,144,708 downwards.
AAAAGGTTGACTACCCCTGCTCTAAACAATATGGAAGACCATAGTGTCAGTGAGGCGATTTAAGAAGAGAGCCGGATTTTCCTCAGGTCCTTGAGTAATTTCCCTTAATTTGTCATAGTTAACTACCTTTTGTGCTGCATCCTGCATGCCAGCTATAAGACATTCAATCATTTGGTCTTGTCGTCTCTTACCTGTTTGTTCCACCTGGTAATTCCAGTTGGGGTCCGTGTCAGGGACTGCCTCTGGGCCCGTTGGCATTTGAGAGTTTGAGGCATGGACCTTATCTGCATGAGCCCATGCTGCCACCCGGATTTGGTCCCATTCATCAGGGGTAAGGGTAGAAAACATAATAATATAGAGATCATGCCAAGTGAGGTTATATGCCTGAGTGAGATATTGGAATTCCTTGGTATAGGCAGTAGGATTAGAAGAGTAGGAGCCTAAATACTTTTTTATTGCAGACAGATCAGAGAGGGAAAAAGGAACGTGAACCCAAACAACTCCTTCTGCTCCAGCCACCTTGCAGAGAGGGCATAAGAGGTTGGCTTCCTCTTGTGACCCGGAGCAGGATCAGGTGTGAGCACTGATTGGAGATGAGAGAGGGAGAATAGCATTTGCAGGCAGATGAGAAACAGGATCTGGCGAAGGGAGGGGAGGAGTCCAGTGGGACCAAGGGAGTCAAGGGAGTCATGCAAGAGAGGAAGAGAGTGGAGTCGGCAAAGGAGGAAAGATTTGGAGCAGAGGGTTTAGTTGAGGTTTCTCTGGCCAAAAGGACCTGCATTGTAGAGCAGCTGGCACAAAGCTTAGGATGAGAGTGCAAATGCCAGAAACCCTGAATGTAAGGGATTTCCAACCACTTCCCAGTTTCTTGGCAATAGTTCCATAAATCAGTGTAAAATCAGTAGCTGTGGCCACCATCACAGCTGCCTGGCCCGTGAAGGTTCACATTGGATTCAGACAGTGGGTAATGAAACAATGGAGACAAGAACTGGTTGGCCATCATCTTTAATCCTAGCTTGTACCCAGCAGGCAAGTAAAAACACACACTGGGCTCCAAAAGCCACTCATTCAGTGCTCACAAAGCTACTGACTTATCCGAGTTTCCTAGAATCAAAGCTTTCTAACTCACCAGCCTTATTCACCTCTGTTCCCATCTCCTTCTCCCTGTACAAACTTTGCACTAACTGGCTTCTCCCTCAGCACTCTCCATCTTGGCTGCTTCTCCTGGCCTCTTCCACGTGGCCTTTCTCTGCTCTCCTACAACATGAACTTCTTCTAGAACGTAATCATTCTTCTCCCAGAACAACGTGATCTCTCTTTCTTTTAAAACCTTTTGGCATGAAAGCCCTCCCCTAACACATATTAACATAATCACGCCCATCCCAAGCAAAAAGGGCAATTAATATTATCACCTGGGCAATGGGTTTCCATGTGGGCAGTGCCATCTTTAACAAAATGAGTGTAATATATTTTATCTGCCCAACATTTTTATATAGATATATAATATATAATATTATATATATAAATATATATATATAAATATATATATATATATATATATATATATTTTTTTTTTTGACAGAGACAGAGAAAGAGAGAGAGTGGAACAGATAGGGACAGACAGGCCCAAAGGAATAGAGATGAGACGCATCAATTCTTCATTGTGGCACCTTAGTTTCTCATTGATTGCTTTCTCATATGTGCCTTGACCAAGGAGCTATAGCAGACAGAGTTACCCCTTGCTTAAACCAGTGACCTTGGGCTCATGCTGGTGAGCCTTGCTCAAACCAGATGAGCTCATGCTCAAGCTGTGACCTCAGTGTTTCAAACCTGGGTCTTTCGTGTCCCAGTCTGATGCTCTATCCATTGCACCACCGCCTGGTCAGGAACTGTGATATTTTTTATTGCAATGCCCATGTATATGCTTTTATTTCCTAATAATTTACAAACAACTGTTTAGTGCCTAAGTACTGACTTTGCCCACAATGGTGCTCAGGCCAGATCACTGATATATGTCAGATGTCACAGGCAAGGGTTCCATTTTTGCTCTGCCCCATTTGAAGCTCTCCCTTATCTGGAAACCGTGGCACCTGCAACAACCTCTGCTGTATTGCTAAAATTCCCACCCTCGTCTCAGCCAAGTCTGACCTAGGTCCTCACCTAGCCACCCCCCTGAAACAGTGGGGAACTTGGTCCACTCAGAGTGTGCACCTGCCTCCTAGGGTCCAAGACAATTTCTTGACACTTTACCTTCTGCCACAGTCTTCTTCTAAATTCTTTATATCATTGAGTTGAATCATCATGCATTCAGTTGTGCAAACCTGTTGTCTATGCATTCTTCTGATTCTTTTCCTTATTTACTTCTCTACAAATACCTAAATTTTTTAAATTCCCATCTTACTATCATTCAGTAACATTTGATACAATTGAACACACATATTTTATAAATACCTTTCTCACTTGTTCTTTAGGACAGTTAGACTCATGTTTTTCTCTCACTTGGTGGCTATTCCTCAGTCTCCTTTGTAGTTATCTCTTCACCTAATCTCTTAATGTTAGAGTTTACCACAACTCAGTCCTCAGCCCTCTTCTCTTCCTTTCCCTTTCCTTCCCTTCCTTTCCCTTCCCTTTCCTGTAGCCTCTTCAAACTCAGAGACAGCAAATACAACTTTTTCAATGGTCTCCACATTCATCTCTAAAAATCTCCTTACAGTGGGAGGTACTACTTGTGTTACATGCTAGAGGATAATTTCATTTTGCAGAATCAATGATACCCATTCCAACAGATGACACTGACTGGTCTTTTGCACCAGAAGTACATTTCTGTAGAAGCTATACAGGGAACTTTTAGCTGCTGCAAGATACTCGGATATTCCTATCCCACTGTGTGAATGATAGACCATGCAACCAAATTAAATGTTGCTTAAGTTTTTGGAGTGGTCCTCCCCCAAATCAGGCTCTCAAATATGAAGCTGCATTCTGGTACAGGATTCTAATATGTTAGACTTTCATTACTGGTATTCACAATGGCTGTACAGTTCAGTAATGCCACATTTCCTATCCAAAGAACCACTTTCAGGAAGTAATTATTATAAAGGGAATTAGATCAAATACTCAATAAATATCCACCCCTATGCTTATATCTGTTAAGAATAACAGTGTGGTTGGTGGGAATGTAAAGTAGTACAACCATTATGGAAGAAAGTATGGTGGTTCCTCAAAAAACTGAAAATGGAACTACCTTATGACCCAGCAATCCCTCTACTGGGTATATACCCCAAAAACTCAGAAACATTGATACGTAAAGACACATGCATCCCCATGTTTATTGCAGCATTGTTCACAGTGGCCAGGACATGGAAACAACCAAAAAGCCCATCAATAGATGACTGGATAAAGAAGATGTGGCACATATACACTATGGAATACTACTCAGCCATAAGAAATGATGACATCGGAACATTTACAGCAAAATGGTGGGATCTTGATAACATGATACGAAGCGAAATAAGTAAATCAGAAAAAACCAGGAACTGCATTATTCCATACGTAGTTGGGACATAAAAGTGAAACTAAGAGACATTGATAAGAGTGTGGTGGTTATGGGGGGGAGGGGGGAATGGGAGAGGGAAAGGGGGAGGGGGAGGGGCACAAAGAAAACAAGATAGAAGGTGAGAGAGGACAATCTGACTTTGGGTGATGGGTATGCAACATAATTGAACGACAAGATAACCTGGACTTGTTATCTTTGAATATATGTATCCTGATTTATTGATGTCACCCCATTAAAAAAATAAAATTATTAAAATTAAAAAAAAAAAGAATAACAGTGTGACATATCAAAATATGTTTCATAGCAATGGTACTGAAACATTGCAAGAGTCTCAATTACAAAAAATTATATATTATTTTCAGGACACTAAACTTTTAAGGCAGAAAAAAATAGACTAATATGGTTTTTAAAAATCTGTCAGTGTTGGTTGAAATCATGTTTTCCCTTAACACTGAATTACTCCACAATGTTAATTTATTACATACTATGTTCCCAATTATCTTAGTGTATATAATGTCATTATATAAGCAGAGAAATCAGAGTTTGTAGATTTTTAGAAGGTATAATTTTATAAACACATTTGCATATAAAAATATAAAAAATGTTATTTAAAAAATTGTTTTAACTGTTGATTACATTTTATGGTCATAACCTAAAGTTAAATTATTTTCTGTCAAATGGTATTTGAAATAATAAAATCAAATATATAAAAATGTTTTATATAAATAGGAAGTTATATATAATTATCAATAATTTTATTATTTTAAATAGAGAAACAAGGTTATAACTTCCTAGGGAACCATTTATCAATTTCCTAAGTACTTTTCAAGATATTTCCTAATTTTATTTCTTAAATTTATCCTACTGTATTTGAATCATTTTAAAATTCAAGTTGTAAGGTATACTTTATTTATTAATAATGAACTTTAAATAATATAAAATAAATTCTTTTTTTATATTAAAACAAATCCACATCAATATGGGGATGAACCATTTACCATTTGTACAATTTTTCTCTTATAATTAATTGTGACAGAGTAGTGCTGTCAACAGGAACAGAGTTATTGCGATAAAGTGCGAGATTATCCTCAGACAATATAGAAATGTTTGCAGTAACGGAGATCTTCTTGCACCTCAGTATAGTCATCACTAGCCATAAGCGGCTATTTAACACATGAAATGTTCTAGTGCAACCGAGAAACTGAGTTTTTCAATTTTATTTAATTTTAATTTTATTTAAATGCCCATATGGCGCCAGTGGCTACCATATTAGACTGTGTGGTTCTACAGAACTTTCCCTTATGTTCTGAAATGGGAGACATAGATGAGAGAAAACTCATGGGTTTTCTGCCATGTTGATCAAAGTGCAAGATTAAAACTGTTTTCAAGATGCCATTTTTATGAATCTGAACTTCTTTGAAAAGAAACAGTGCTAGTATTTACTCTGAATCCATGAAAAGTAAGTTGCATTATAACTCGCCAGTATTTTGGCACGCAATGTGTGACATGATGTAAACCTACAACATTACATGTGCTCATATATTTATATAATTTCATCAGTTTAAATTATTTATCCAAGAGAAATAGCTATTTTAAAAATTCAGGTAAAATAATAACTAAAACATTCTCTTGGCATTTATTCTATTATTGCACAGGTGGCATTTCTATAATTTCATAAGACACACAAATTGTGAAAACAAAAATGTGTCAGGAAGAAAAAATATGACATAAAATTGATTTTTAAAAAAGCATGAGCTACAATCCTCATTCTGCTAAAACATTTGTTTTCACAGGTGGGAAAATGTTTACTAGATATTTTATAACATTATAATTAAAATAGATAATATTTAAGTTTAAAAAATATATGCACATTATCTCATTAGCCTCTTAAAACAGGTGTCTTTAAGTGACTATAATTTGGAGAGTTAATTTACAAATGTTTCAATAAAATATATTAATATCAACAAAATAGAGTAACAATTCTTTTAGCATCATTTTACATTCTGCATGTATTACATCTGTCATCATCTGAGATGTTCAAATAAGTAAACCTAACTCTTAGGTTTGTTTTTTTTTTTTGTTTTTTTTTACAGGGACAGAGAGAGAGTCAGAGAGAGGGATAGATAGGGACAGACAGACAGAAACGGAGAGAGATGAGAAGCATCAATCATCAGTTTCTTGTTGCGACACCTTAGTTGTTCATTGATTGCTTTCTCATATGTGCCTTGACCGTGGGCCTTCAGCAGACCGAGTGACCCCTTGCTCAGCGACCTTAGGTCCGAGCTTGTGAGCTTTTTTTGTTCAACCCAGATGAGCCCGTGCTCAAGCTGGCAACCTAGGTGTCTCGAACCTGGGTCTTCCACATCCCAGTCCGATGCTCTATCCACTGCACCACCGCCTGGTCAGGCACCTCTAGTAAATTCTCTTTAGACAGAATATAGACCCTCAGTTATTCTAGATTTTAACTTTATATTCCAAACAGACATACTCTTCAAAACTTAAGACCAATGGCATACTTTGCCACTTAACAATATAGTTCTCAGTGAAAGTGTAATTACCTTTAAATATTACTATATATGTATTATTTTGTGCCTAGCTTCTTTTTATAATTTATTTATTTATATTATTAAATTTGTTGGGGTAGCATTGGTTAATAAAATTTTACAGGTTTCAAGTGTACAATTCTATAATACATCATCTGTATATTACATTGTGTGTTCTCCACCCAAAGTCAAATCTTATATTATCACTTATTTGACCTCCTTTGCTACCTTTTCCAAAGTAGAACCAAAGCAAATCCAAAAAATGACTATAGTTATTGAACTTCTCATTAATATCTAAGTTTTAAGATTGCTTTTTAGAACATGATTTCTACATGACCTACTTTAAAAAATTGTTGAATGCAATTTAAAATAAATAAACAGATACAATTGTACATATAGAAAAATAAAATGTAAAATGACAAAATGTTAAAGAAATTAAAATTTGAGGAGTTTAGACTAACTAATACAGGAAGTATAATTCAACAATAAATTTAGCCCAAAGCTTTCTGGGGATAAAAGTATTTTTAAAAAATTATAAAGGAAGCCCAAAATGTCATAAACATAGAGTATTGTATTATAGATGGTTATAGTACTGTGATGAAAGGGGATGAGTAATTTGAAATTTATAATATTCTTCTTCTTTTTTTTTATTCAGTGAAAGAAAGGGAGACAGAGATAGAGGAGGGATGGGGAAGCATGCACCCCAACTGAAATCCACCTGGCAAACCCACTAAGGGGCAAAGCTCTGCCCATCTGGAGCATTGCATCGTTGCTCAGTAACCAAGCTCTTCTTAGGCCTGAGACAGAGACAATGGAACCATACTCAGTGCCCAGAGCCAACTTTCTCCAATCAAGCCATGGCTGCAGAAAGGGGAGACAGAGAGAGAGAGAGAGAGAGAGAGAGAGAGAGAGAGAAAGAGAAGGAGAAGTGAGAGGGGAAGGGGCTGAGAAGTAGATGGTCGCCTCTCCTGTGTGCCCAGATCAGGAATTGAAACCAGGACATTCACATGCCAGGCTGATGCTCTACCACTGAGCCAACTGGGCAGGGCAATATTGTTTTTGATATTAAAATATACACTAGACAATAGAAACTTTGCTTTTCCCAAAACTAAATTCTGAAAATAATTTATTCATGATCTTTATGTAATACTGGAAAACATGGTGGAAAATTCCCTCAATATTGCTTTAGCAAGAGATGCAAGGATATACTTCATGTGGTCATTTGATTTTGATGTGTATTCTAAGAAGTAGGCTAATGATATCAGGTATATGGATTTCTGGTTCCAAATTGATTTTTCATAAAGCTTAGAAATTAAAAGAGAAATGATTAGTTAGCAAGTGTCTCAGCCATCTTTTTTCAAATATAGATCCTCTCAGCCACACCCTCAACAGGAATATTGAAGTAATAGTGCAAGGCTGAACTGCAGTAAATGTCTGGAGACAATATTATGTTGTGCACTATCAATATCTTTGCTCTTTGTGGATACCGTGTGTCATAACCACAGTATTTACTCTGCATCATAAAATTCAAGAACCTGAATTATAACTTATTCAAAAAAGATGAAAAAGTTTTCTTACATATATGCAGGAATAGATTACAATATTCATTCAAAACTGACCCAAATATTTTCCAAGTGGTATAACTGAACATGATAAATTACATAAATAAATTCTCATTTGCCAAGCCAGAATTCCATATGATAGAACACAGACTAAGTTAATCTGGCCCCCAAAAATTGAGAGCAGGTATGATTATCCACTTTGACCAGTAAATTGATTACTTTTATTCATTGGAATATCGGACATTTGCATAATTTGATGAAGATTTAAGTAATCTACATTCCCAGACCAATAATTTAAATGACCTACAGAATATGGTAACTATAATAAAATATTATTTTATTTTTTCCTTTGTTATTTAATAATTCATCTGAAAATTTTAATATAAAGATAAAATTCCTCTTGCATATTATAAAGGGCCATGGATTTCAGGGCAGCTTAGAATCAAAAGCTATTTCTTGCATTTATTTATTTTCCTCATTTGACTAAGGCTGTGCTTTGACAAAGTCTTTTTTTTTTTTTACAGAAACAAATAGAGAGTCAGAGAGAGGGATAGATAGAGACAGACAGACAGGAACGGAGAGAGATGAGAAGCATCAATCATCAGTTTTTTGTTGCAATACCTTAGTTGTTCATTGATTGCTTTCTCATATGTGCCTTGACCACGGGCCTTCAGTAGACCAAGTAACCCCTTGCTCGAGCCAGTGACCTTGGGTCCAAGCTGGTGAGCTTTGCTCAAACCAAATGAGCCTGTGATCAAACTGGCGACCTTGGGGTCTCAAACCTGGGTCCTCCACATCCCAGTCCGACGCTCTATCCACTGCGCCATCACCTAGTCAGGCAACAAAGTCTTAAAGTTTACTCATTCACATTTTTTTGTCTTGATGTAAAGTATATATTTGAACTTCTGTCTCTTTTGCAAAAGAGATAATATTCAAGTTCATAATACATTCATAAATTAGCATTTAAGTGTTTATTTCTCTATGTTTCAATATCATTGGACATACACTTTCATTTTATAATAATTATCATGTTTCATTTTACTTTTGTATTCATAAATTTGTCTTTCAGCCTTTTGGCAGGTTGGAACCAATTGGAAAGATTTAAAAATACTGATGCCTGGATTTGCGTCTAATCCAGGATTCTGATTTAATTAGTTTGTGGTCAAATCTGAGTGAAATTGTTTCCAAAGTTCTCCTAATTATACTTATGTGCAGCCAAGTGGAAAACTATTGCTCTTAACTGTAAGATTCTTGAGGGTAGGAGCCATGCATTATACATCCTTGCATCATCTTAACAAAGTTCCTGCCACATATATTTAATTTTAGAATATACATTACTGGATTAAAGTTATTTCAAGTCTTTTCAAAGAGCCAATTTTTGCTTTTCTCAAGAATTTAGGTTTTTCTCTCAGCAATTTTGATCCTCTTTCTTAGGATTAAAATGTTTTCATCTTTTTCTTTCATAGACAAAACAGAAAACAAAGAAAAATATAATGTCATGTTACTTGACCAGTAATGACACGGTGGCTAGAACCTCGACCTGGGATGTGCAGGACCCAGGTTTGAAACCCTGAATCTTATCTGGCTTGAGCATGGGGTTGCCAGCTTGAGTGCAGGATCTTCAACATGATCCCATGGATAATGACTTGAGCAAGGGGTCACTGGCTTGGCTTGTGCTCCCTGCTCAAGGCACATATGAGAAGCAATCAATGAACAACTAAAAGTTATGCAACTACAAGTTGATGCTTCTCCTCTCTACCACTTCCTGTGACATTTATTTGTGAATCTTTACTTCATTGTCTTGGTGTGCCTTACTGCTTGTCTCATTGTTTCGAAACTGAAAGTTTCCGCTGATTCCTCTATCATCAATCAACCTTCTAGCCATAGCCAACCTATAAAATTTCGCATCTGAATTTAATGCTGTAGGTGATTTCTCTGTGTGTAGTGTGCCATTTATATTCCCATTTCCAATTAAGGCACTTGTTTCACAAGCTTCCAAAGGTATTGGCTACTTACTTAAACTGTTTATAGGTGCATCTTTCTGAGAGAATTGCCTCTCTCTGAGAGAGCCTTATGGAATGAATAACAAATGAAAGGCTACAAAAGCCCACCCCTTTACCTCAATTAGGGAAACCTTTTGAAGCCTCTTTTCAGTTCTAGGATTTTGCATGGCTTTGGCATTGGATAATGTCTGTATTGCAACACCACAGTTCAGCTTTCCATTTGTCCCATACTGGCAAACTTACTTTGTCACATGTGCTCCTTAGAGCTTCCTCAATAAAATTCCTCCTGATAAAACTTAATCTCTGAGTATGTTTACAAAAATAATATCTGGATGACGTCAGAGTAATGGCGGGGTAGGAAGCGATACCGATAAATCTCCCCCAAAACTCAACAAGATCTTCAACCAGAAACAGAAAAACCTATCCTTGGAGCCTCCAGATGTTTTGCAATACACCCGAAGGTATGGTCGAGCGAAAAATTGGCTAAATATATAACCAAACCCCAAAGGAAATAGGGAGTAAAAAATGCTCTGCCTTCCTCACTAACCTAAACAGGGCGGCTTTCTCTGGGATCCGTGAATATAGAAACTGAGGCGGGCAAAGGGGGTGAATAGATCCAGGCCGTGGCACAAACGGCCGAACCAGGCTGTGGCACGGAGATCCAAGCCGAGGAAAAACTGATCCTGTGGCAACCTGGGCAATACAAGCTAACACTTGTGCCAAACCCAAACAAAGAAAGATAAGCGGGGCAGCCATTTTACCCGATCTCCTGGTCGGTGCACGCAGATAGTGGGCGAGAGATCTCTTCCTAAGCCCCGAGAGTGTGCACCCGTGTTACCCCACAGAGAGGCAGAGTCAGAGCCCTTTCTGTGGGCCGAAAGTGGAATCTCTGGGCAGCCCCAGCACCCTGGGAAAGGCGCGCATGGGAGGGAGTGAGAACTAATTCCAATGGTGGAACTTTTCCATGCTGGTAGGGGATTCACTCAGAGGGAAACGCGGCCGGCCTCATATCCTGGTCTGTGCGCGCAGATAGTGAGCGAGAGATTCTTCCGAGTGCCTCGGCAGTGCACGCCCGTGTTATCGCACAGAGGGGCAGAGTCAGGGGCCTTTGTGTGGGCCAAAGCGGAATCTCGAGCCGCCCCAGCGCCTTGCAAAAGCCGCACACGGGGACTGAGCGAGAGCCAATTCCAACGCTGCAACTTTTCCATGCGGTTGGGGGTTTCACTCAGAGCGTAAGACTGCTAGCCGGATATCCTGGTCTGCGCGCACAGATAGTGAGTGAGAGTTTCCTCCAAGTGCCCTGGAAGTGGGTGCCCGCCTGTGTTACCAGACAGAGTGGCAGAGCCAGAGGTCTTTGAGTGGGCGGAAACCCCGCCTGATTATGCTAGCAGCTCTGACTGACTGAGCCTTACCCAGAGCCCTGTGCTGAGTGGAAATAGAGTGGGAAGTTGCCAGCTCTTTGAGCCTCTTACTCTCCAGGCAGAGGCAGCAGCAACCCCATAGCTGGATTATCAGGCTACTAATTGAGGAAGGAAAGACTAGGAGAGAGGCTCCAAGAAGACGAACTCTCTCACTGTCGGAGCCTATAAATGCTAATGAGCCTCGACTGCCAACGAGACTAAAGCACAATACATGACATCGCCGTAGAGACTTATCAACTGCAAACCTCTACCTGGGCGTGCCAAAGGGGCAGAACCCGGGGTAGAGAGTCACCGACCAGGAAGAGGGAGAGAAAAGAAAAAGCAAGAAGATAACCTCTCAAAATCAAGAATAATCTGCAGACTTTATTACCTATCCCATTTTATTATATTTGTTCGTTTGTTTCTCTTATCTTCATTCTTGATACTTTTTTTCCTCCTCCAATTTGGCCGATTAACTCTCTGCCGGTCTTACTCTCTCCTCTCCTTGAACTACACTACCCATAAGTGTTACATCTCCCATTATCTTTTCTCTCCTCTTCCTTTCTCTCTATGAGGGTTGCACTCCAAAACCCTTAACTCTCTCTCTCTCTCTCTCCTCTTTTTTCTTTTTTTTTCTTTTAGTGGTTCCCTCTTTTTTTCTCTCTCTCTCTTTCTTTTCTCCCTCTATATTAGTTTCTTCCTTTCTCCTTTACATCTCCTCTCATTCAAACCTTAATAACAAACAAATTATCTTATCTAGGACTCAAACTTATGTTTGTGGCATTTTGGGGGGTTTTTACTTCACCTTTTTAACTCACTAGCAGTGCTCCCATCCCTGGCTCTCCATTTTATCTAGTTCTTGTTCCACTAAATACAATAGTAATTTTTTAATTTATCCCCCCATTTTTCTGTTTTCCTCTTATTCTCTCATCATAACGTTTAGTCATCCAACACCTAAAAGCAAATCATTTTATTCTTGACCCAAATTTTTTCCTTATTTGCTTTTTGTGGGTCCATACCCCCTTCTTTTTTCTTTTCTTTTTTTTGCCCCTTTATTACTTTTCCCCAATTCAGGCCCTCCATTACAGGCATTGTTTGTTATAATTCACAGTACACCACAGGATTTTCTCAAGAAAGAGGGGAGAGGAGAGGAGAGGAAAAAAGGAGGGGGGGAATAATTTCCTTTTTTTAAAATTTTTATTTTATTTTATTTTTCTTTATTTCATTATTAATTTTTTTTAAAAAACAACTCTTTTCTATTTTTTATTTTTTTAACTTTTTATTCTTTATTAAATCTCATTAATACTATCAACAAAACCACCCTCAGATGCCATTAAGGAAGAGAAAATCGAATATCATGGATACAAAAGAAAGAGAGGTAACACAGCTAGATGAGGAAAAATCTATGGAGAAAAAATTTAATATATTGGAAACCTTGGAGCTAAATGACAGAGAATTCAAGATAGAAATCCTAAAAATCATCCGAGATATACAAGAAAACACAGAAAGGCAATTTAGGGAGCTCAGAAAACAACTCAATGAACACAAAGAATATATGTCCAAGCAAATTGAAACTATAAAAACAAATCAAACAGAGATGAAAAACTCAATTCACGAGCTGAAAAACGAAGTAACAAGCTTAGCTAATAGAACAGGTCAGATAGAAGAGAGGATTAGTGAAATAGAAGACAAGCAACTTGAGGCACAACAGAGAGAAGAGAAAGAGACTCAAAAATTAAAAAAAATGAGATAGCCCTACAAGAATTATCTGACTCCATCAAAAAGAATAACATAAGAATAATAGGTATATCAGAGGGAGAAGAGAGAGAAAATGGAATGGAGAACATACTCAAACAAATAATAGATGAGAACTTCCCAAGCCTGTGGAAAGAACTAAAGCCTCAAGTTCAAGAAGCAAACAGAACTCTGAGTTTTCTTTACCCCAACAAACCTACTCCAAGGCATATCATAATGAAATTGACACAAACCAACAGCAAAGAAAAAATTCTCAAGGCAGCCAGGGAAAAGAAGAATACAACATATAAAGGAAGGCCCATTAGATTATCATCAGATTTCTCAGCAGAAACTCTACAAGCTAGAAGAGAGTGGACCCCAGTATTTAAAGTCCTGAAAGAGAGGAACTTTCAGCCACGAATACTATACCCATCAAAGCTATCCTTCAAATATGAAGGAGAAATAAAAACATTCACAGATACAGAAAAGATGAGGGAATTTATCATCAGAAAACCCCCACTCCAGGAATTACTAAAGGGGGTTCTCCAATCAGATACAAAGAAAAAAAAAAACAGAGCCACAAGTAAAAGCTCCAAGAAGAACACAATAAAACCAAATTTAAACTGTGACAACAACAAAAAGAAGGGGGGAGGAGATGGAGATTAACAGTAGCAAAGGACGATGGAGTGCAAAAGTACTCACAAAATAGTTCGCTACAATGAACAGGGTAGGGACCCTTTTCATTACTCAAAGGTAACCACCATTGAAAAAACCACCACAGAAGCACATCAGATAAAAAAGATAGCAACAGAGGAAAGATGTATGGAATACAACCAAATAAAAACAAAAGAGAAAAACGAAAGAGAAGGATCAAACAAGACACAAAACTAACAGAAAGAAATCTATAAAATGACAATAGGGAACTCACAAGTGTCAATAATTACACTAAATGTAAACGGATTAAACTCACCAATAAAAAGGCAGAGTAGCAGAATGGATTAAAAAAGAAAATCCAACTGTATGCTGCCTACAGGGAACTCATCTAAGTAACAAGGATAAAAACAAATTCAAAGTGAAAGGCTGGAAAACAATAGTCCAAGCAAATAACATCCAAAAAAAAGCAGGTGCAGCAATACTCATATCGGATAATGCTGACTACAACACAGGATAAGTACTCAGAGACAAAAATGGCCATTTCATAATGGCTAAGGGGACACTGAATCAAGAAGACATAACAATTCTTAATATATATGCACCAAACCAAGGAGCACCAAAATATATAAGACAGCTACTTATTGATCTTAAAACAAAAACTGACAAAAATACAATCATACTTGGATATCTCAATACACCGCTGACGGCTCTAGATCGGTCATCCAAACAGAGAATCAACAAAGACATAGTGGCCTTAAACAAAACACTAGAGCACCTGGATATGATAGACATCTACAGGACATTTCATCCCAAAGTGACTGAGTATACATTTTTCTCCAGTGTACATGGATCATTCTCAAGAATTGACCATATGTTGGGCCACAAAAACAACATCAGCAAATTCAGAAAAATCGAAGTTGTACCAAGCATATTTTCTGATCATAAAGCCTTGAAACTAGAATTCAACTGCAAAAAAGAGGAAAAAAATCCCACAAAAATGTGGAAACTAAACAACATACTTTTAAAAAATGAATGGATCAAAGAAGAAATAAGTGCAGAGATCAAAAGATACATACAGACTAATGAAAATGACAATACAACATATCAGAATCTATGGGATGCAGCAAAAGCAGTGATAAGAGGGAAGTTCATATCACTTCAGGCCTATATGAACAAACAAGAGAGAGCCCAAGTGAACCACTTAACTTCCCACCTTAAGGAACTAGAAAAAGAAGAACAAAGAAAACCCAAAACCAGCCGAAGAAAGGAGATAATAAAAATCAGAGCAGAAATAAATGAATTAGAGAACAGAAAAACTATAGAAAAAATTAATAGAACAAGGAGCTGGTTCTTTCAAAAGATCAACAAAATTGACAAACCCTTGGCAAGACTTACCAAGGAAAAAAGAGAAAGAACTCATATAAAAAAAATCCAAAATGAAAGAGGAGAAATCACCACGGACACCGTAGATATACAAAGAATTATTGTAGAATACTATGAAAAACTTTATGCCACTAAATTCAACAACCTAGAAGAAATGGATAAATTCCTAGAACAATACAACCTTCCTAGACTGAGTCAAGAAGAAGTAGAAAGCCTAAACAGACCTATTAGTAGAGAAGAAATAGAAAAAAACATTAAAAACCTCCCCAAAAATAAACGTCCAGGCCCTGACGGCTATACCAGCGAATTTTATCAAACATTCAAAGAAGACTTGGTTCCTATTCTACTCAAAGTCTTCCAAAAAATTGAAGAAGAAGCAATACTTCCAAACACATTTTATGAGGCCAACATAACCCTCATACCAAAACCAGGCAAGGATGGCACAAAAAAAGAAAACTACAGACCAATATCTCTAATGAATACAGATGCTAAAATACTAAACAAAATACTAGCAAATCGAATACAACAACATATTATAAAAATAATACATCATGATCAAGTGGGATTCATCCCAGAATCTCAAGGATGGTTCAACATACGTAAAACGGTTAACGTAATACACCATATCAACAAAACAAAGAACTAAAACCACATGATCTTATCAATAGACGCAGAAAAGGCTTTTGATAAAATACAACACAATTTTATGTTTAAGACTCTCAACAAAATGGGTATAGAAGGAAAATATCTCAACATGATAAAGGCCATATATGATAAACCATCAGCTAACATCATATTAAATGGCACTAAATTGAAGGCTTTCCCCCTTAAATCAGGAACAAGACAGGGTTGTCCACTCTCTCCATTCTTATTTAATGTGGTACTAGAGGTTCTAGCCAGAGCAATCAGACAAGACAAAGAAATAAAAGGCATCCATATCGGAAAAGAAGAAGTAAAGATATCCCTTTTTGCAGGTGATATGATCCTATACATCGAAAACCCCAAAGAATCCACAAAAAGACTACTAGAAACAATAAGCCAATACAGTAAGGTCGCAGGATACAAAATTAACATACAGAAGTCAATAGCTTTTCTATATGCCAACAATGAAACAATTGAGCATGAACTCAAAAGAATAATCCCCTTCACGATTGCAACAACAAAAAAATAAAATACTTAGTAATAAACATGACAAAGAATGTAAAGGATTTATATAATGAAAACTATAAACCATTGTTAAGGGAAATCGAAAAAGATATAATGAGATGGAAGAATATACCTTGTTCTTGGCTAGGAAGAATAAATATAATCAAGATGGCTATATTACCCAAAGCAATATACAAATTTAATGCAATTCCCATCAAACTTCCAATGACATTTTTTAAAGAAATAGAGCAAAAAATCATCAGATTTATATGGAACTATAAAAAACCCCGAATAGCCAAAGCAATCCTAAAGAAAAAGAATGAAGCTGGGGGCATTACAATACCTGACTTCAAACTATATTATAGGGCCACGACAATCAAAACAGCATGGTATTGGCAGAAAAATAGACACTCAGACCAATGGAACAGAATAGAAAGTCCAGTAATAAAACCACATATATATAGTCAAATAATTTTTGATAAAGGGGCCAACAACACACAATGGAGAAAAGAAAGCCTCTTCAATAAATGGTGCTGGGAAAACTGGAAAGCCACATGCAAAAGAATGAAACTAGACTACAGTTTTTCCCCCTGTACAAAAATTAACTCAAAATGGATCAAAGATCTAAACATAAGACCTGAAACAATTAAGTACATAGAAGAAGACATAGGTGCTCAACTTATGGAACTGGGTTTTAAAGAGCATTTTATGAATTTGACTCCACAGGCAAGAGAAGTGAAGGCAAAAATTAATGAATGGGACTACATCAGACTAAGAAGTTTTTGCTCGGCAAGAGAAACTGATAACAAAATAAACAGAAAGCCAACTAAATGGGAAATGATATTTTCAAACAACAGCTCAGATAAGGGCCTAATATCCAAAATATACAAAGAACTCATAAAACTCAACAACAAACAAACAAACAATCTAATAAAAAAATGGGAAGAGGATATGAACAGACACTTCTCCCAGGAAGAAATACAAATGGCCAACAGATATATGAAAAGATGCTCATCTTCTTTAGCTATTAGAGAAATGCAAATCAAAACTGCAATGAGATACCACCTCACACCTGTTCGATTAGCTATTATTAGCAAGACAGGTAATAGCAAATGTTGGAGAGGCTGTGGAGAAAAAGGAACCCTCATACACTGTTGGTGGGAATGTAAAGTAGTACAACCATTATGGAAGGAAGTATGGTGGTTCCTCAAAAAACTGAAAATAGATCTACCTTATGACCCAGCAATCCCTCTACTGGGTATATACCCCAAAAACTCAGAAACATTGATACGTAAAGACACATGCAGCCCCATGTTTATTGCAGCATTGTTCACAGTGGCCAGGACATGGAAACAACCAAAAAGCCCATCAATAGATGACTGGATAAAGAAGATGTGGCACATATACACTATGGAATACTACTCAGCCATAAGAAATGATGACATCGGAACATTTACAGCAAAATGGTGGGATCTTGATAACATGATACGAAGCGAAATAAGTAAATCAGAAAAAACCAGGAACTGCATTATTCCATACGTAGGTGGAAATAAAAGTGAAACTAAGAGACATTGATAAGAGTGTGGTGGTTACAGGGGGGAGTGGGGAATGGGAGAGGGAAAGGGGGAGGGGGAGGGGCACAAAGAAAACTAGATAGAAGGTGAGAGAGGACAATCTGACTTTGGGTGATGGGTATGCAACATAATTGAACGACAAGATAACCTGGCCTTGTTATCTTTGAATATATGTATCCTGATTTATTGATGTCACCCCATTAAAAAAATAAAATTATTATAAAAAAAAAGAAAAAGAAAAAAAATAATATCTAAGATGACAATATTTTAAAATGAGATTTGAGAACAGAATAATTCTTTGCTTTATTGACACTGAGAACTCCATCCCTGGTAGTAAGTAATAGAGTATTGATAGCTCCTAACTTGTAATAGAGTAAATTATTAAAATTTCCTTTTTTGGTAAACAGATATTGAATAACAATAGAAGGGAAGAAGATGACAGTACAAAACTCGAGTGTTTGAGAGAATTAAATAAAGTGTTAATTGTAAGGATTTTGAAGTTCGAAGGATTTTGGTAAGTACATTAGATAAAGACAATAATTGACTGAAGATGATTTTTGACAAAGTAAAATAAAGTTTAAATGTGAAAGTACCTTGTCCCTGGCTGGTTGACTCAGTGGTAGAGCATTGGTTCAGTGTGTAGATACCTCGGGTTTGATTTTCAGTCAGGGCACACAAGAGAAGCACACACCTGCTTCTCCAACCCTCTCCTTCTTACTTTTCTCTCTCTCTCTCTCCCACTCTCCCTTCCTGCAGCCATGGCTCAAGTAGAGCAGTTGGCACTGGCCCTGAGGATGGCTCTATAGCCTCTGCTTCAGGCACTAAGAAGAGCTCAGTTGCTGAGCAATGGAACAATGCTCCAAATGAGCAGAGCGTCCCCTCTCGTGGGCTTGCTGGGTGGATCCTGGTCAGGACATATACAAGAGACTGTCTCTGCCTTCCCTCCTCTCACTGAATTAAATAAAAAAGTGAAGGCCCTGGCCGGTTGGCTCAGCGGTAGAGCGTCGGCCTGGCGTGCGGGGGATCCGGGTTCGATTCCCGGCCAGGGCACATAGGAGAGGTGCCCATTTGCTTCTCCACCCCCACCCCTCCTTCTTCTCTGTCTCTCTCTTCCCCTCCCGCAGCTGAGGCTCCATTGGAGCAAAGATGGCCCGGGTGCTGGGGATGGCTCCTTGGCCTCTGCCCCAGGCGCTAGAGTGGCTCTGGTCGTGGCAGAGTGACGCCCCGGAGGGGCAGAGCATCGCCCCCTGGTGGGCAGAGTGTCGCCCCCTGGTGGGCGTGCCGGGTGGATCCCGGTCGGGCGCATGCAGGAGTCTGTCTGACTGTTTCTCCCCGTTTCCAGCTTCAGAAAAAAAAAAAAGTGAAAGTACTTTGATAGCACATAAAGACAGTTATTCTCGGCTGCCAGAAGGTAGAAGAAGCCAAGCATCAGGCTCTGAACTTACTAAAATGGATCTCTAGAGAAGATAAAATTCTCAACTCCAGCACATCTGCTACACCAAGATAAGAGGACCTATTTGGAAGACTGGGACTCTGAGACTTGGAATAATTACATCTGGTTTGGTACACTTAAGAATTTTGTAGCCTGACCTGTGGTGGCACAGTGGATAAAGCGTCGATCTGGAAATGCTGAGGTCGCCGGTTCGAAAGCCTGGGCTTGCCTGGTCAAGGCACGTATGGGAGTTGATGCTTCCAATAATAACATACCATCCAGGGAAATGCTGAAGCTGTAGGTTCTAGCCAACATGTACTGACAATAGCTTTAAACATTTATATAGGACTGGATATAAGGATAATGGATTAAGTGGGATAAAGTACAAAGTTAGATAAGGGAGAATTTATCCATATAAGAGCATTCACCCATGATATAGCATTTAATATTTTGGCAAGAACTCAGATAGTTGATATAAATATGTTACTAGGATGTCTCTTGGAAAGTTGAATAAAGTAATGGTCCATACAATACAAAGTACAAATGCTGTCTTCCATGGCGAACAATGGAAGAAAAAAATCGAAAGACTCAGAGAAGTGGGAATGTAACATGGATATAACACATAGGGCCAGAAATTCACCAGCTCACAGACTGGCTAAAGCAAAGGTCCGATTCTGCATGAAGAAATAACCACTATGTCATGGCAAGTCTATAGTAATGATCTTTCTGTCCTTCCCCAGAGTAATCTTTAATTATGTGCTTGGAAAAGGGAAATGCCCAATTCATGCTCTATTGGACACAGGTCCAAGTTGACATTAATACGCACAAGAACTGAAGAATCACCATAATTCCTATGTCAGAATAAAGGCATGTAAGGGCCAGCTATCAAACCCTGGTCTAGCTTGAAACGATCCTACTTTGTTCATTGACCCTAATCAGTACTCATTTACCTGGTCTTCAAATGTACAATTGAAAATGATATGCCTGTTTGACCTGTGGGATAAAAGCTGTTATAGTGAGGAAAGCACAATAGGAACTTATAAAACCTTCCAACAAACAAATTAAAACCAAAAAATAATGTTGCATATTGGGTGCAACTCAAGATTACTATCACCTTTCATGACTTGAGGGATATAGGGATGATAGTCTACATCACATCACCATTTAACACAAGACCCTTTACTAAACAAACAAACAAAACAAAACAAAAACAGCAGAAGAAAGTTAACTATGGCAAACAATCAATAGCCACATTTGAAGCTACAGCATTGAATATATTTTTGTTAAAGCCAATTGACACAACTGGGATCCAAGGTATATGAGCATTGATCTTTTTGTTTTTAATTTTTTTTTTTTTTACAGGGACAGAGAAAGAGTTAGAGAGAGAGGGATAGATAGGAACACACAGACAGGAACAGAGAGAGATGAGAAGTATCAATCATCAGTTTTTTGTTGCAACACCTTAGCTGTTCATTGATTGCTTTTTCATATGTGCCTTGACCGCGGGCCTTCAGCAGACCAAGTAACCCCTTGCTCGAGCCAGCGACCTTGGGTCCAAGCTGGTGAGCTTTTGTTCAAACCAGATGAGCCCGCACTCAAGCTGGCGACCTCGAGGTCTCAAACCTGGGTCTTCTACATCCCAGTCCGATGCTCTATCCACTGTGCCACCGCCTGGTCAGGCATGAGCATTGATCTTGCATATGGGTTTGTTTTCATCCCTACTAGAAAGGAGGATCAAAGTAGTTCACATTTATTGGGACAGGCAGTTGTGTATATTTTCATCTTTGCTTCAGGTCTAAGTTAACTCTGCACCTAGTCTGTTATATCAATGCTCTCAATTTAATAAGACTAGATAACAAGGAGCAGAAAATACACTGGAGACCTTGATATGACTTGGACTCCAGAAAATGAGAGATAAGCACTCTAAAAATTAAAGTTCCAGAAGTTCAGTTAACTGGGATATGCGTAGACATAGCTTCCAAGGTAAAGAACAAATGACTATATCTTGTAGCTTCCACCACTAAGAAGAAAGCGCAATATTTGGTAGGTCATTTTAGATTCTGGTAACAGCACGTCCACAGCTGGAAGTACTATTTTTACCCTTTTACCTAGTGACATGAAGATAGCTACATTTGATTATGGTCCAGAACAAGGAAGAGTACTTCAACAAGTCTAAGCTAAAGAGCAAACCCACTGCTTATGTCATATATTCTGGCAGACCCTGTGGTACTGGAGATATTTGTGATGAGAAAGTTACTATGTAGTGTTTATGGCAACTCCCAGTAGGAAAATCTCAGTTTAAAGAACCAAGGATTTTGAGAAGGAACATGCTATCTGTAAGGGAGAACTATGAGCCATTTAAAAAAGAGTGCCCCACCTATACTGAGCCTTGGCATAGAAGGGTGGCTGATATTGAGACATCACATGACCATGTAGTCAGAGCTATACATCATGAGCTGGATTCTGTCAGATCAAAGACTGATAAAGCTTGGTGGGCTCAACAGCAATCTATCGTAAGACATGTTATAGCCAGAAGCCAGCAAAAGAAGGAACAGAGGCACAAATAAGCTACAGGAGCAGGTGGTCCAGACTCATAACAAGCTCCACTGTTGCTCCAGTGTTTTTCACTCAGCTCACACCTCTGACCATATGGTGGACAACCCTTTTAAATAACTGACACAGGACAAAATAGTTCCTGAATGGGCTGGCTTGATACACTACTATAAGCTGAAAATGGATTGCTGTGGCATTATATCTTCAAACAGTAGTATCTTTGAAACAAAGTGGTGAGGAGAAATTTTCCCATGCACCAGAGCCTTGGATGATTTACATAAGTATATACTTTGTATAGACGGAAAAGTGGCTTGAGATAAGAATACACATAAAATTATTGGCAGTAATGACGTTTTGGCTAGTTGGTCAGGAGCCTAAAAGGAAAAGCACTCGGAGACTGGAGACAAGCTCTAAGAAGAATCACGTAGATGGACCCTTGGGAGTGAATACAAATGCAAAAATCATTATTGCATATTAATGCTCAGCAGAAAGCTCATAGACAGAGTTGTCATGGTGGTAGGAAGAGAAGTTATACATGTGCTTTAAACTTGGACTTGAACTCACCAAGACTAATCTCTACATGATGTTCCAATTCCAGTTACAGAGACAAACTCTGAACCCCCTTTACAACACCATCCCCCGAGGGGACCAACCTGCTATGTGGCTGGAAAGGGATTGGTTGCATTGAACTCTTTCTGCTATCAAAGGGCCAATAACTAATTTTGAAAAAGTTTGCAGATATTTTGGGCATGGATTTTTCCTTCTGCCTCAACAAACTCCACTAACCAATGTCTCAAGCACTGTTTGACCCCACTGACAAAGGGAAACTGCATAAAATTGCTTTAGACTAAAGAACCTAGTTTCCATCAGGGGATGGAACAGTGGGCATATGACTATGGCTTTAGAATATTCCATACCACCCAGAATCTGCGAGCCTACTAACATAAAAACAATCTGTTCTCTGAAGCTACATTTGAGGGCCTGCCTTGAAAACGTTGCCCTCTGAGAATGGGACACAGGTGTGATTTACAACTTACTTTAAAGTAACATTTAATTGAAAAAGTGACTTACACAAATTATTTATCTTTGCAACATGTTTGTGAAGTAGGTACTTATTTTTTAGTTGTTCCCCCCTTCCCCAGGTTCCTTTTTTTTCTCTTAGTTTTCTTTATCCCTGCATTTATTTTCATCTGTACAGGCAGTAAAGTGATATTACATTGTAGAAAAAAACAATAATGACAACAATAACAATAATAAAAACATTTTTAACTTCTTGGCTTAAAAGAACTAAATCCATTTTTTTTTTGTATTTTTCTGAAGCTGGAAACGGGGAGAGACAGTCACAGACTCCCGCATGCGCCCAACTGGGATCTGCCTGGCACGCCCACCAGGGGGCGACGTTCTGCCCACCAGGGGGCGATGATCTGCCCCTCCAGGGCGTCGCTCTGTTGCGACCAGAGCCACTCTAGCGCCTGAGGCAGAGGCCACAGAGCCATCCCCAGCACCCGGGCCATCTTTGCTCCAATGGAGCCTCGGCTGCGGGAGGAGAAGAGAGAGACAGAGAGGAAGGAGAGGGGGAAGGGTGGAGAAGCAGATGGTCGCTTCTCCTGTGTGCCCTGGCCGGGAATCGAACCTGGGACTTCTGCACGCCAGGCCGACGCTCTACCACTGAGCCAACCAGTCAGGGCCTAAGTCCAATTTTTAAAGATGCATCCTTTGTGACTCATAGACAAATATCACTATAAAAGAATGTTTCTGAGGTAAAATGCAGTAAGGGGAAGGAGAAATTTCCTCAGGAGAGGAAAAATATATTCCCCTAAATTTGGAGGAAAGTGTAATGGAATGGGGAGTAATGAATGACTGATGATAGATGGATAGTTGTGAATCTCAAGAAAAGTATCCAGTACCCTATTTTCTGGGCAGATCCCTCAGGAAAGTGACAAGACTACAGAGAGACTGGGAGGATTCCAGATCAGATTCCAGATTCTGCTTAGGAAAGGAGAAGGCTCTCATAGACAGCATGGTTGCTAGTATGCCTAGGACAGAGCCTAACAAAGATTAATACCCCGAATAATGGCAGAGGTAGCAGATATCTGCTGGTGCCACAAGTGTGGTTCGGAAGTAACAAAGGGGAATGCAGGAGTGAAGAACTTAAGCAAGCAGGAATGAAGGATCTTTCACCAGTAGCCTGGTGGACTGATGACAACGAGCAGCAATGGGACGGTTTGTTCCTTCGCGTACGTGTTCACGTACAAATGACACCCTTCCCCCAAACTATGGCTGTTTAGAGGCTTAACACAGAACTTAAGTTATATCTTGTAATAAAATGTTATTATGCTTTTTGAGATTCTGGGTTTATCTGTTACAATTTCATTTAGGGAATGAAACTGTCAGAGACTAAATTTTCCCAAGGTTGTACAAGTAGTGCTAACAGAGAAGGAAAAGCATCCAGGCTTTCCCCTGCTTCAAACCAATGTCATTTCTCTCCTCCCTCTGTCAACATTATACATTGATCTTAAAAAGTAAAATATTGGTTCCTGAAACCAATAAACCCAGTCTACTCATGAGAAAAACATTAAACAAATGTGAATGGAGAGGCATTCTCTGAACTCCCTGGTACTATAAGGTCATTAAAAGCAGGAAAAGTCTGAGGAACTCTTAGAGCCAAGCTGAATCTAAAGAAATATAATGATGACATGTAACATGGTATCCTGGATGAGGTCTTGGACCAGAAAAAGAACATTAGCTAAAAACAAAACACTAAAACAATTTGAAATAATATTTATATAAACCTTTGTTAATAATAATGTGTCGATATTGGTTCATCAACTGTGACAAATGTAACATTCTAATGAAAGATGTTAATAATAGGGGAATTAAGTGTGAGGTTTATGGGAATGTTGAGGTATCTTTGAAACTTCTTTGTAAATCTACTCTAAAATTGAGAAATTTATTTTAAAAGTAACAAAAGAAATATAACTTTGGGTATGCCCACTCAGGAAACTGGCATTTGTTTTAAACAGCCAGGTCAGCCTCCATGTCAGAACTATTACTTTCTGAAGTTAGTAGCACAATCTTATTTTACTTTTTCATAGTGTTTTTTTTTTTTTAACTTGTTTGGCTTGATTCAGTGTGCTTGCAATTTTTCATTGTTTACACTTTATGTTTCTTTCACCTCATAAACCCAGAAAAGCTAATACAGATATAGATAAATTAACAACAATTCACAGATAGAAATACATTACAGATGCAGTCATAGACACAGTAGCACACAAAGATAGACTCATTCATGCACATGCATATAAGCACACCTCAGATATCCAATTCAGAGGTTGAAAATTTTGGAGTATGGATATATACGACCATGGACTTAATGTAAGATTTGAATGTTCATTTATATTGATTGTGCTTAGTTTTGTTCTCTGAAAATGGGGATAGTGATACCTATTAGGAGAGATAGTGTTTCATTTATAGTGATGATGTGTCAGCAGAACAACTGACTTATAGCCCGTGCTCTGTTTTATTGTAGGCTGCCTAAGATCAAATGGCCAGGTTCAAATTCATGGTTTCTGGTCAACTAGAAAGATTAGTCATATTCCCCACATAGTGCCTCTTTAGGCCTTCCTGATAGAACATCTATTGTTTTTCTTACTCATGGAGTCCTTATATATGTGAATTGTATATATTTTGGCTGAGGAACTGGTGCATAATAGCTGCAGGCAGAAGATGAACACGGGATCTGAGAGATATGGAGTCACAATATTGTTTCTTTGACTCAGTAATAAAGACATAATACAGGACCATAGGTATTTGCAATTTAAAGATTATAACAACTTGGAGCTCAGTTGTGAAATTTACTGTTAGAAAAGTCAGATGTAGATAGTTCTTGTTAAAAATGACCAAATAAAATGGCTTTCATTCCATGGGTCTAAGGCTGTTCAG
Source organism: Saccopteryx leptura (assembly GCF_036850995.1). Classification (NCBI taxonomy): domain Eukaryota; kingdom Metazoa; phylum Chordata; class Mammalia; order Chiroptera; family Emballonuridae; genus Saccopteryx; species Saccopteryx leptura. The sequence continues at coordinate 30,119,229 of NC_089509.1, read as the reverse complement.
AGTGATTCTTTCATGTGCACTATTTTTAAAATTTTTATTTATTGATTTTAGAGAGGTAAAGGAAGGGGAGGTGAGAGAGAGAAAGAGCAAGACATTGATCTGTTTTTCATTTGTTTATTCATTCATTGATTGGTTTTTGATTCTTCCATGTGCCCTGATCAGAGATCAAACCTGCAAACCTGTTGATTAAGACAATGCTCCAAATGGCCAGGGCTTTAATGTGCACTTTCTTGACTTTTCAGACTCCCTTCTGGTATCTTGACCCTTGGACAGTACATCTTTTAAACACCTTCCAGCCGACATTCCCACTGGGAATCCCATCCTTTCCCTGGAGACTCATATACCTTGTCTGCTTTGGAGAGTAGTGCCACCCCTTCACTAGTCCTCTGCTCTATGCCACGATTTGCTTTATTTTGCCCCATATAAATCAGGAACTGACCTTCTCGGGACCCAACTGAATATAATCCTTACTCTCTAAGTGATCTTACTGAAGCCCTCTTACTGGGCATGCAGAGAAATAGCTCACAACATATCAGTTGTTCTCTGAAGAAATATCCTTCTTTTTATTTTATTATTTAAGTTAAATTTATTGGAGTAACATTGGCTAACAAAATTATACAGGTTTCAAGTGTACAATTCTATGATACAAAATTTATATATTACATTGTGCATTCACCACCCAAAGTCAAATCATCTGCTGTTATCATATATATATTTATATTTGACCCTCTATTACCTCCTCAACCCCTTCTGTCTAGTAACAAACATACTGTTTTTATGTTTATGAGTTTCAGTTTTATATCCCACATATGAGTGAAATTATATGATTCTTAGCTTTCTTTGACTAACTTATTTCACTTGGCATAATATTCTTGTGGTCTATCTATGTTGGTGCAAACAGCAGTATTTCAGTATAAGAATATTATGGCTGATTATGTTTATATGTGCTACATCTTTTTTTTTTTAAGTTCAAAAAATCATGATTTTTAAATTATTATTTTTTCATTATCTTCCAAGTAAGAGGAGGGGAGATAGAAAAACAGACTCCCACGTGCATCCCAACTGGGATCCACCCGGTGACCCCCGTCTGTGGCCGACGCCCTGTTATCCAGGGTCATACTCGCAATGGAGCTATTTTTAGCTCCTGAAGCGGAGGTTCCAAGGAGTCATCCTCAGTGTTCAGGGATGATGTGCTGGAACCAATGCAGCCATGGCTGCAGGATGGAGGAGGGAAAGAAAGAGAGAGAAGGAGGGAGAATGGGAGAGAAGCAGATGGTTGTTTCTCCTGTGTGTCCTGACTGGGAATTGAACCCAGGACTTCCACACACTGGGCCAGCACTCTACCACTGAGCCAACCAGCCAGGGCCATGTACTACATCTTCTATGAAATAATACTCAGACATAAGAAATGATGACATCGGATCATTTACAACAACATGGATCGACCTTGATAACATTATGCTGAGCGAAATAAGTAAATCGGAAAAAACTAAGAACTATATGATTCCATACATAGGTGGGACATAGGGATGAGACTCGGAGACATGGACAGGAGTGTGGGGGTTACGGGGTGGGAGAGAATAGAGGGAGGGGGATAGGGGTGGGGAGGGGCACAAAAAAAAACAGTTAGAAGGTGACGAAAGACAATTGGACTTTGGGTGATGGGAATGCAGCATAAGCAAATGGCAAAATAACCTGGAGCTGTTTTCTCTGAACATATGTACCCTGATTTATCAATGTCACCCCATTAAAATTAATCAATAAAATATCCAATCATCTATTGATGGAAACTTTGTTTCCATGTCTTGCTCATTGTGAGTAATGCTGCAATAAACATAAGGATGCATATATCTTTGCAAGTAAATACTTTCAAAAGTTTCAGGTGGACACCCAGAAGCAGACTTGCTGGGTCATAAGTTAGCTCTATTCTTCATTTTTGAGGAACCACCATACTGTTTTCCATAATGGCTACAGAAGTTTACGTTTCCACCAGCAGTAAATAAGGGTTCCTTTTTCTCCACAACCTTTTCAACACTCATTATTACTTCTCCTGTTGATAACACCCATTCTAATAGATATGAGGTAGTATCTCTTCCTAGTTTTAATTTGCATTTCCCTACCAGCTAGTGAAAACCATCTTTTCATTTTTGTGTTAGCATTTGAATGTCTTCTTGAGAGAAGTATCTGTTCAGGTCCTTTGTTCATTTAATTGGATTGTTTGTTTGGTGTTAAGTTGCATGTGTTCTTTATATATATATTTTGGATATTAACCCCTGTTGTTTGCAAATGTCTTCTCACATTTAGTTGGTTTCCTTTTTATTTTGTTGGGGTGGGTTTTTTTGTTTATTTGTTTGTAAAAACTTTTGCAGAAGGTTTTTAGTTTGATATAGTCCCATTAATTTATTTTTTCTTTACTTCCCTTGCCTTTGTGGTTAAATTTGTAAAATCTTCTCTAAGATCAATCTCCATAGTTTAGGATCTAGATTTTTCTCCATGTAACTTCTTGTTTTAGATCTTATATTTAGCTCTTTGAGTCATTATTTTTTTTTTTTTACATAGGGAAAACTGTAGTCAATTTTCATTCTTTTGTATGTGGCTTTCCAACTTTCCCCTAGCACCATTTATTGAAGAGGCTTTCTTTTCTCCATTGTATGTTTTTGGTTCCTGTTGGTCAAATAAGTTTTTAAATATGATATATATGTTTGCTCACTGTAAAGCCAGGAGCCATGGCCTCTATCAAAGCAGCCTTCTGGCCCATGCAGGTTCGCATTGGATTCAGACAGTCGGTAAAGAAACAAAGGAGCCACAAACTGGTGGGCCATCATCTTTAATCCTAGCTTGCACCCGGCAGGCAAGTAAAAATACACACTGGGCTCCAAAACCCACTACATTCAGTGCTCACAAAGCCACTGACTTATCCAAGTTTCCTAGAATCAAAGGTTTCTAGCTCACCAGCCTTATTCTCCTCAGTTCCCCATCTCCTTCCTTATCCCAGATACAAACTCTACACAAACTGGTATCTCACTCAGCACTCCGCCATCTTGGCTGCTTCTCCTGGCCACATGGCCTCTTTCTGCTCTCTGCTCTGCTCCCTCTGCTCTCTCATGCTAATCATCCCAGGAACCAAGAGAGCAAACTCTCGCTCCGTCCCCATTTTATAGTGTAGAAATCCAAACTCTTAATCCAATATACAAAATAGGGAAGTCTCTAATACAAAGTCACTTCTCTGACGCATGATTGGATTGTACCACCCCACATCAAAAAAGGGTAGGAAAGGCTTAATCCCAAAACCAAGCCCCAGGCTACAAGGATTCTGCCTGCCTTTAGCCCACCCCAACACACATTAATATCACCTGGGCAACGACCTTCTCGTGGGCAGCGTAATCTTTAACAAAGTGAGCATAATACATTTTATCTGCCCAAACTCACTTATAGTTTGTATTGGATGTGGGGGGACAGGCTGTAAGCAGGCAGGATTCTTATAGCCTAAGGCTTGGTTTTGGGACTAAGCCTTTCCCACCATTTTTTTTTTAGATTTTATTTATTCATTTTTATTAGACATAGAGGGGAGAGAAAGAGGTAAAGAGATAGAGAGAGAACAGAGGGAGGAGCAGGAAGCATCAACTCCCATATGTGCCTTGACCAGGCAAGCCCAGGGTTTTGAACCAGCGACCTCAGCATTCCAGGTTGACACTTTATCCACTGCGCCACCACAGGTCAGGCCTCCCACCATTTTTGATATGAGGTGGCGCGCTCTCATGAGGAATCCCATTATGCCTCAGATAAGTGACTTTGTATCAGAGACTTCCTTGTCTGTATATTGGATTAAAGGTTTTGGTTTCTACACTATAGAGTGGGGCAGGCCGGGAGCTTGCTTTCTCTCGGTTCCTGAGATTAGCATTACAGAAGAGAGCAGAGGAGAAGAGCAAAGAAAGGCCACGTGGAGGAGGCCAGGAGAAGCAGCCAAGAAGATGGAGTGCTGAGTGAGAAGCCAGTTTGTGCAGGGAGAAGGAAGGAGATGGGGAACAGAGTTGAATAAGTCTGGTGAGCTAGAAACCTTTGATTCTAGGAGAACTCAGATAAGTCAGTAGCTTTGTGAGCACTTAATGAGTGGGTTTTGGAGCCCAGTGTGTGTTTTTACTTGCCCACTGGGTGCAAGCTAGGATTAAAGATGATGGCCCACCAGTTCTCGGTTCCATTGTTTCATTAACCATCTGTAAGGCCAGGAGCCACTATCATGGCCATTCACATGCAGGTTCCCATTGGATTCAGGCAGACGATAAAGAAATGGTGGAGTCAGAGAATGGTAGGCCATTCTGTTTATTGGTGTCTCAGCAAGACAGGCAAACCACAAGAGAAATCAAGGGAAAAGCAGGAAACCAGCTTTTCCCATGAAAAGCAAGGGATCAGGGAGGCCCCTGCAATGGTGATAGCAGGAACTAAGAGAGCAAGCTCCCGGTCTGCCCCACTTTATAGTGCAGTGAGGAGTCACTGAGCCACTTCACCCACAGGTGTTGTAAGGTACCAAAAACTACAGAGTTAATATTAATATTTTAAGAGGCTTGGAGAACATTTTATTAATTTGGGTTAAGGTGTGCAGAGAAATTGTGAGAATAGTCTCTGTACTGTGTGATTGGCATAACCAGGATGGCTCTTGGCATTGTATTGTAAATGCAAAGGGGAGGAAAACATGGATCTCCAGACATTCCACCACACCTGTGGGGGAAGGGGTGAATGGCTAGCCAGGTGCAGGAAGAGAAAAGCCAAAATAAACCTTTTCTTATAACTATGAGCCATTTACCGGCATTTGTCCCCACGGAAACTACCTTTCCTATGAAAATGGATGTGTTTAATATGTGTGACTCTGGACAGAGAGATGGCAGATGAACACTAGAAAATATAGGAATGCCTTTTAATATGTAAAGAGACATCTTTCTACCATTGTGTTGATTTGTAAATTTTATTTTCTCCAAAAGGATGTATGGCTTGCAAATTGAACATGGTCCTAACATGTTAAAGGACATATGACTATAACCAATAGGGGTAAAGGGTTCCTAATTACAATTTTTGCTTCTGTACTTCCCACTTACAAAACTATAAAAACTAGGTAGAACAAAGGGCCAGCGTGCTCTCCCTCAGACCACTGTTGGAGTTGCCGCCGCTTGGCCAAGCTAGACAATAAAGCTTTGGTGTGTAATCAATGGATCTTGTTCGTGTCTTCAATGTTTCGGGTCCCCCCGGGTTAGGCTTAACATGCAGAAATCAAAACCTTTAATCCAATATACAAAATAGAGAAGTCTCTAATACAAAGTCACTTATCTGAGGCATGATGGGATTGCATCACCCCATATCAAAAAGGGTGGGAAAGTCTTAGTCCTAAAACCAAGCCCCAGGCTACAGGGTCCTGCCTGCCCACAGCCCGCCCCCAACACACATTAATATCACCTGGGCAATGGGCTTCCATGTGGGCAGTGCCATCTTTAACAAAGTGAGCATAATATATTTTATCTGCCCAACACCGTCTGTCCAAATCTAATGTGAACCTGCATGGGCCAGACTGCTGTGATAGTGGCCGTGGCAACTGGCTTTACAGTTTCTTTATCAAAAATTATTTGCCCATATACATGTGGTTTTATTTCTGGGCTCTCAATTCTGTTTCATTGTCCTATACATTTGTTTTTCTGCCAATATCATTACATTTTAATTATTGCTCTGTAGTATAATTTGAAGTTAGGGTATGTGATAACTTTGGTTTTTTTCTTTTGTTGCTGTTGTTACTCCTTCCTCCACCCCCATGAGGATTGCTATGGCTATTCAGGATCTTTTGTGGTTCCATATAAATCTGATAATTTTTTTTTCTATTCCTTTAAAAATTGTCATTGAAATTAAAATGAGATTTGCCTTAAATTTGTATATCGCTATGGTTAATAATGGTTCTATGAACATGTAATATGTTCCCATTTTATTGTCTTTTCCAATCTTTCTAAATAATGCTTTGTAATTTAATTTCTTTTTTTGCAATTTCATTGTTAGTATATAGCAGGGGTTTCCAAACTACGGCCTGCAGGCCTCATGCGGCCCCCTGGGGCCATTTATCCGCCCCACCGCACTTCCAGAAGGGGCACCTCTTTCATTTTCACTTCTTTATCCCCAACTTGGATGCCTTTTCAGTTCTTTCTCTTGCCTTATTGCTCTGGTGAGGACTTCAGTACTATGTTGAGTAAGAGTCATAAGAATGGACACTTTTCATCCCTCACTAAATGTAAGTTTTCAAGAAGACAATGAAAGGTCTTCTACTTTGAAATTTGGCCTATTGTCTTAACATTTCTTCTGTAATGCAACATCTTATGGGCTTTTGGTGCCTCAGCAGAAACTTCTATTTAACATAGTGTTACATGTACTATACAGGTGGTGATGCAAACAGGAGAATATTATGGTACTTTCCTTAGTGGAACTTTATTGGTACTCATCTGTGTGCCAGAGTGAGGCCCTAGGAGTGTGAGTTACAGTACAATTAACATTGAGTCTCTCTGGACCACTGTGAAAGTTTCTCAAAATATTTAGTAATATTCTTTTAGGAAAATGATATTTTTTCTAAAGATAAAAATTGACAAATACTATCCTGAAATAAAAAGATTTTCAAATTAAGGACTGCTCAAATTTGTGATTGACTTACTACCCAAACACTCAAATAGTGACCTTTGATCCAGTGGGATATAGTTTAAAGATGTTTAGCTGTAGTCACAGTACAGGTTGTTCTCAGAGAACAAACTGTTGACCTTCAGAAAGCTGACGTTACAACCCAAGTGCTTACAGGTTTAACTATTGTTTCAGTTGTCCTATCCTCCAAACAATTAAGCAGTTATTCAACCAAAAGATAATCTTTAGTTTTAGATGATGTTTACCTAAAATTATCAATCTAATTTATTCCAGCCATGAACATGGCTTAGATGAGCTTACAAAGTGAATTTGACCTCTGGTGATCTCTGACTTTGAGAGCAGGTAGCTTTCATGTTCCTTGTAGTGTTTTGTACTCAGAAATCTGTTGATATATGTTCTTTGATTTTAGACAACTTGCCTATCACCATTCCTAACAAACGGTAGCATGTTAGCCTTCCAAAGGAAGATAGTTGCATTCATATTTTATGCAAGACATGCTCCCTTGAATACTTCATATAATTATAAATTATTTTCCATAGGAAGAAACGTAAAATAAAAATTGCATTGTTTCAAATTTTACATCAAAAGTTAATTCATTAATATTTTATATTATATTATTTCAAATTACCATAATCTAAATTTACATAAAGTATGACTGTACTTTATGAATCTAAGCAATGACAAGGTTACAGGTATGTGTGATTATATAACTATATGCCAGGTGTTATAGCAGTGTTTCCTAGATTCTAAGTATGTGAGAAATGAATATGGAATTAACACGTACATCATTCACCCAGTTAATCTGCATTTTTTTTTATATCCATAGTGAGTGGAAAGTCTTTCTGATTTTCAAGATTTGAGCTTAGGACTGGTGCCTCAGTGGCAAGAAAACTTCAATTCTTGAGTTTACTTCCATTTTTAAGAATTTCTTGTTGAGAACTGGGCACTGGTTCTGGCAGCCAAGTGCAGGAAGCTTAAAATGAGTGGCTTAACTCTATCAGAGTATGCATTTTGTGGTCTGTTATGATTTTGCATTAAGCCAATTTTCAGCTATTAAAGTTTATCTTATTTTTTTTTTCTTTTTAAGTTTGCTAATCATCAGGAAGCACTCAGTTTCATCTGGGATTTGTTTGCACTGATTGTGTTTCCTTAGGTCCTGCTTTTCATACCGAGCCTCAGGATTAGTGTTGGAAGTGGCTGCAGTGCAGAGTTGCTGGAAAGCACTCAGGCCTCCGGCCGACCCTGCCCACTGTTCCAGTGTGCTGCTACCTCTGATCTGTCTTGGGTTCATGGAATTAGAAATAGAGAAAAATAGAGGGATAATGTCAGACAGTTGGGAAGATACAGTATTTCTATTAATTTTATATAAATGGACAGACAGGGACATGTGCTGGTTGTATTCAGTTAGGAGAGTAGTTTATCCTAGTTTATTGTACTAATTTTTCATGGTAGTTATATTTAAGTGTTTTCTACATGAGTTTGAAGTCCTTTTCTGAAGATCTGTCACATATCCCTTCTTTTTTCCTCATTGTTTAGAATTTTTCGTTCTATCAATTGGGTTCTCAGTAATAAAATATGGTACTCTTAAAATGGTTTAACTGAAAACATTTCAATAGAAAGACCAGAATTGAAGGAACCAATTAGAGATATTTGAGGCACTGTGATATATTTGCACATGGGAGGCCTGCAGGAGAAAAGGCAGGACAATGTTACTGGAGTCCGGTGAAAGGTAGAACCATGGAAGAGCATTTTCCTCAGATACATAATGTGGAAATACCAGTATCCCTCTTCTAATCCCTTATCCCTCGCTTGTAGCTCTCCTATTCATCTCCAATTGATTGAACCCAATTGAAAGCATAGAACAATAACAACTAAACAACAGTGAACTTGGCAATGCAGTCCATAGAATCTGGGTGTCTTATAAATAACAGAAATTTAATTTTCATAGCTCGGAAGGCTTGGAAGTCTCAGGTCAATGCCAGAATGGCTGTGTTCTGGTGAAAGGCTTCTTCTTGGCTTATAGCTGGGGTCTTCTCCCTGTTTTCACACATGTGAAAAGGGGGGAGGGGTCTCCAGGATCTCTTTTGAAAGAACACTAATCCCATTAGTGAGGGCTCCACCTTAATAACCTAAGTACTTCCCAAAGGCCTCTCCTTTTAATACCATCATCTTTGGGGGTTAAAATTTCAACATATGAATTTGGTGAGGTGAGGGTGACATTAACATTCAGACCACAAAGCAAGTCTATTAATTCATTTTTTGTTATTGAGGGCAACTACTCAATAAACTCTATGCTAGAATTGGGAATACAGAAACAAAACAGATGATATCTTCAAATAACAAGGGGGTTAAAATGTAGTCTAATGGGAGGAACATGAGTGCATCTACTATTTCTTCTTATTCAGACACCTCCACATCACCCAGTTTGCAGCCAGTCACCTTTCCAGCCACTCCTCCCACTGAAGCCCTGTTTCAGTCATAGGCCTTGCTCTGCTCTCCACCAAAAAACTAAAACTCTACTCTCAGACACACACTCACACATACACATACACATGACACACATACACACATATTAGTTAGCTCTTGAAATATAACATCTTAATGTTAAGAAAATCTGTTATAAGTAAAAAGAGAAAAAAAATATAAGTAGAAAAAATAATGCACTTTTTACTTCTTATCAGTTTCCCTAATATTAATAGAAAAAATATAAGTATACATGTACACACACAGGCACAAGTATAACCCTACAAAATAAACAATGAAGCTTCTTCAAGCAGTACCAGTGGATAAGAGAGAAGTCCAATGTTTTTGGCTATCACACAGAATATTTTTGGAATGCACAGGGGAACTAGTGGTGGTAGAGCCTGCTTCTCACAACTCCAAATATACCGGCCCTCAATTGACCATACAGTGTCTTAAGCTGCTGAAACTATTCCCATTACTACTACCAAATATGTAGAAGGGGAGAAGAGAATGGTACATTTAAATACCATAGCCTACTGCAGAGTGAGGAGGACTGCTGTTGAACTCCAAAACATTTTGCCATAGATACATTGTTTACACAACACATGTGATAGAATGACTTTGATGACAGGAACTTATTAAGGCCTTTGGGGGATGATGAGATTTGTTGAGTAAAGATGTATGTTTGTTGCCCTTGATTGATTTACCATCACTAGTCTTAGGCTTCAGGCAAATATGGCTTACACAAGTTTTGTGAGCTAAACTGTGAGCCCAGCTCTACTATAAGAACAAATCAATCCCTTGTTTAAAAGTTTTCAGTGTCTCCTAGAATCTGAGAGAGAAAATTCTAGCTTCCTAACAATATACATAAGGCTTCTTATGATCTGGCTCCAATCTCTATGACTGTCTCTACTGGAAACAAATTGTACCTACCCAATCTTTAAAAATTTTTTTTTGACAGAGACAGAGAGAGAGTCAGAGAGAGGGACAGAAAGGGACAGACAGACAGGAAGGAAGAGAGATGAGAGGCATCAATTCTTAGTTGCAGCGCCTTAGTTGTTCAGTGATTGCTTTTTCATATGTGCCTTGATGGGGATGGGGGGACTACAGCAGAGCGAGTGACACCTTGCTCAAGCCAGTGACCTTGGGCTCAAGCCAGCAACCATGGGGTCATGTCCATGATCCCACGCTCAAGCCAGCGACCCTATGCTCAAGCTGGTGAGCCCTTGCTCCAGCCAGATGAGTCCATGGCTCAAGCCAGTGACCTTGGGGTTTTGTACCTGGGTCCTCCTCATCCTAGTCCAATGTTCTATTTACTGTACCACCGCCTGGTCAGGCTACCCAATCTTTATAAGCTATTTCTTTTCCCCTTTCCACTTTTCTCTTTAGAATACTTAATACCCTTTAAAATTCCCACTTATCTTCAAAAGTCATCTCAGGCATCACTTTCCTGAAGCCTTCCCTGATATTCTAACCCTTCCTACTTAATGGTTCTTTATTACACTCCACTAGCATTTTATTTTATTTAATTTTATTATTAATTTTAATGAAGTTACATATGATAAATCAGGGTACATATGTTCAGAAAAAAAATCTCTAGGTTATTTTGACATTTGATTATGTTGCATACCCATCAACCAAAGTCAAATTATCTTCCATCTCCTTCTATCTGGTTTTCTTTATGCCCCTTCCCTCTCTCCACTCACTCCCTCTCCTCCCTCCTCACCCCCCATGGTAACCACCACAATCTTGTCCATGTCCATGAGTCTCATTTTTATATCCCACCTATACATGGAATCATATAGTTCTTCGTTTTCTCTGATTTACTTATGTCACTCAATATAATGTTATCAAGATCCATTCGTGTTGTTGTAAATGATCTGATGTCATCATTTCTTATGGCTGAGTAGTATTCCATAGTGTATATGAATCACATCTTCTTTATTCAGTCACCTATTGAAGGGCTTTTTGGTTATTTCCATGTCTTGGCCACTGTGAACAATGCTGCAATGAACATGGGGCTGCATGTGTCTTTATGTACCAATGTTTTTGAGTTTTGGGGGTATATACCCAGTAGAGGGATTGCTGGGTCATATGGTAGTTCTATTTTTAATTTTTTGAGGTACCACCATATTTTCTTCCATAATGGTTGTACTACTTTACATTCCCACCAACAGTGGATTTTATAATGTCTTCTATCAGTGCTCTGAACACTGGAGTCATGATAGAGTCATGCTAACCTATCAGTGGCCTTAGTTTCTTATACAGGCCTCCTTCCTTCTAACCTGTGTCACTTCAAGTTTAGCCCTATGAATTTATGTCTTCCAGTAGAGATCCAACTATACTTGGCTTTTCCTAAGTTTAGTAAATTTTCTGAGGATGTAAGGGCTTCAAAGAGAAATGCATTGTAGGAGTCTCTTCTCACTTTCAACATCATGTTGATATAGTCTGTCTCAGCTCCTTTCACACTTCAACTTCCTACTAACTTCCCCGGCCAGCTGTGAACAGATAGATACCAGAGGGAAAGCGTGGTTTATTCTACCACTCTGACCTCTCTTATAAGAAGCAGTCCTGCTAGTCTGTCCTGCCTTATCTATCATCACAGGGATTCAGGGAAATTAAATTTTCTCTATTTGTTCATGTTTTTATCACCCTAAGAAGACCATGAATTTCTTGAAGGTAAGAATTCTATCTAACGTATCTTTTTATCCCCAGTGTCAAATATAGTACATAGGGAATAGTGGATCCCAATAATGAATAACAATATTATTAAAGCAGAAAATCACTTTTAAATTCTGAAAAACCACTTTACAATGCCTTTTGGTTCTAACCTCTGGTCGTTAGGCAGTGTTGTATTTTACAACAGGACAAAAGATAATTTCTTATTTTAATGTGGTCTTCAGGAATCTATCAAACTACAACTACATCTTTCTTAAATGTCTACAGGTAAAGAATTCTTTAATAAGAAAATTGAAATTAGTTGCCATTAACAGGATTTTTGATCAAGGACATATAAAAGAGATAAAAGTTATCTATGCTTATCATAATTTGTTTGCTTAAAATTTCTGCCTTTTGTCTTTTTGTAGCTTTTCAATTTCTTCAAATTTTCTTTCTACCCACTAGGTGCCAGTAGCACCCCCAAATGGTCACATCCCATAATGTCTCTAGAGATTACCATATATGTGTACTCTTGGGTTTTTTTAGATTCAAACTTCAAGAATTCTAGCACAATTATATATTGCAAATCATCTTCTAAACTTACCTAAGTAATAATAGCATATATTGCAAGTATGATAGTCTGGCATCAATTTTCAATGTGTATGTTTGTGGTTTTCCCCATCACTAAGCTATGTTTCGACACCAGCTGGATATCCTACAATTCAACTCAATTCTAACACTGTCTCTTGGGACATATCATCATATTCTACAGATTAAATTCTCAGTCCCAAAAGGCTACCCTCTACTTCAGATGCCAAATGCTAACCCTTGTTGTTACTTATGCTTTTAAATCCCTGGCTATACAGCAGAAGTTCTCAAGACCTTTTCATCTGGTTCAATTAATGTGCTAGAGCCCCTCACAGAACTCAAGAAACTCTTTACTTACTAAGTTATTAGCATATTTCAAAGAAAAGAATATTAAATTATATAAAATAATAGCTAGATAAAGTCATGACCAGCTCTTATCTTTAGGTTTAAACGTTACCTCATTAACAAAGACGTTTTTGTTGTTCTTATCACTTAGGAAATTCCAAGGATTTAAGAGTTTTTGTGCCAGAAATGGGAATGAAAATCCAAATATGTATTTTTTATTATAAATCACAATATTACAACAAATAATAACCAATTTACAGGTATCTTAGATGAAGAAAATGAGACCATACTTAAGTATGTTTTTAGATAGATGTACAATTTATGTGTCAGTATATAAGTAGCCAATTTTATCCCCTCAAAGTAAATCCTCTTATCACTTGGAAGTGAAGAATTGGGAAGAATGTTGTATGGGAGTCACAGTAGGATTTAATTTAATAATGAACATGACTAGTAAAATCTTTATTTAACACTAGCTTGATCAAATTTGTTCTTCCCAATGGTAATAATTATTACCATTTATCGAACACATAAGATGTACCAAATGACTATGTAAACTTATTCCATTTTATCTTAGCAAATATATAAAGATGTTTCAGATAAAGGAGCATTTTTTGTCCAATATTATACTAAATAAAGGTCAAAATGAATGGTAAGTCCCAAAAAGTAAAATATATTCAAATAATCCAGGAGAAAGTTCTTCTAAACTTTAACTTCTTAAATATAAAACATTATTTTTAATCTCCCTAGTGCTTGATAATCACTAGTAATGATAGAAGCTTCCTAGAACATTATTGCAGTCTGAACTTAATATTTACACATCTAATTCTTGATGAATACCTCCAAAAAAATCTTTCATTTTTTTGTTTGTCTTTACATTATACTGTTTATTTTCTAGATCCAAAATAAATGCTAAGATTCATTCTTTAGAAATAAATCATGTCTTGCCTGACCAGGTAATGGTGCAGTGGATAGAGCATCGGACTGGGATGAGGAGGATCCAGGTTCGAAGTCCAGAGGTTGCTGGTTTAAGCGCGGGCTCATCTGGTTTGAGTGTGGGCTCACTAGCTTGAGCATGGGGTTACTGGCTTGAGAGTGGGATCATAAACATGACCCCATAGTTACTGGCTTGAGTCCAAGGTTGCTGGCTTGAGCAAGAGGTCACTCGCTCTGCTGTAGGCCCCCCGTTCAAGGCACATATGAGAAAGCAATCAATGAACAATTAACAAAACTAAGAAGCTGCAACAAAGAATTGATGCTTCTCATCTCTCTCCCTTCCAGCCTGTCTGTCCTTATCTGTCCCTCTCTCTGTCTCTGTCACAAAAATAAATAAAATAAAATAAAAAATAAATAAATCATGTGTTAGCCATGGATGGTGGGGTCCTTAGATTTATTAAATAATTTAGTAACTGGATTATTTTTTTATACTTTTTATTTGCCCTAACATAGAGTAAGCTCAACAGCTTTTTTACTATTTCACTATTTCTGGTCAGATCAATAAACTGGGGTGTCTACATTTATTAAAAAATGGCTATGAGGACCTTTCAAAGGATCAAGACAGGATTACTTGAGCCCCACATAGGTAGTTTTATGGGCAATTTATTGTCATAGAGGAGCTCAGCCAAGAAAATTAAAAACAAATTCTTCCCAAAGTGCCAAATATTTCTCCATTAAAGAAATTTCCACGAAATTCCATGGAAAGTTTCTCCTGTAAATTGAGACTCCAGTCTTCTGCACAGCTGCAATACCTGGCAACTTCCGCAGCCCTGGAAAGCTAACAACGCAGAAAACAATGAGATTGGCTGTCAAAACCGTGAGCAAGTTCTGGAAATGGCAGTGCACTGTTGCTCTCACCACAGAAAACAAAGAGCACACCGATTTTTATTACCTATGTAGTCTCAACTAGCAGGATGGATGATCAGAACAGTGCTTTATTACTGGCATCCCAGGTGCCTTGGTAGAAGCAATTGTTTTTGTTTTCCTTTGGTATAATCCTTGACCCTCTCAGCAAGTAGGACTAAGCAATGCTAATTGAAGAAATCAGTATTGTGTGTACTTAAACATGCTAGGAATCCATCAGTGAAGACGAGCATAAGTGTTCCCTAAGAGTCTTTCTTCTTTTCCCTTCCTAAGAGAACAATATGCCATCTTGTGAACTAACAGTGCCCCTGACCAACACTGATGATTAAAGATGAATGTTCTGCATATCAACTGCAATACAAATCACTCTGTTATCCTCTTGAGTTTGCAGAAAAGATAACTCTTACTTCATTTGCTACAGGGCGGTGTATCTTTCTGGCATCTTCCACAGTACTGTGCTGCTCTGGATGGTGTCCAGAGTCAACAGCTGAGCAGCATGATGTAGCCTATGATTCAAAGGCCCAGGGCAGAAGGGAAATAATTCCCCAGTGCCATTTTGTATTATCTTGCTTTTTACATAAATAAATCAACATCCTCTGAAAGATATTTGACTGTGTAGGTAGTAAATTTAGGAAGTTTGCTCCATGTGAAGATGAAACAAGAGATATTATGCCCTTTAAAAAATTGGTCAATGTTGAGAGAAGAACCACACATGTCAGAAATTACTTTTAAGATATGCATTTGTGGAAAAAAATCACTGTTATCAGAATGTAAAGTTCTCCCGTAATGGATTTTTTTTCCACCAACATTTTTTCTAATACTCTAAAAATATAACTGCCTTAGAGAGTAAAATTGGAAAAATATATATTTTGCTAAGTTTTATATATTTTATTCACAGAACTTAGGAAGTAGACTTTAAGGTGTCTTTAACTTAAGCAACTTTTTAATGCATTTAAAAGTGAAAATTAACCTGTAATATACAAGGCTACAACAGATCAGCTTTCCATCTGTGCATTAAAAAAGTCCATATTAAACTAGACAAGGTAAATAAAACCCAATCCATGACTCTTAAATTGAGCTGACATTTACAGTTAGAAATATATAGGATCTGTTGCTACTACTTAGTCTAGAAGGAAAAAGAAAAAGAATCTTGAGCCTACTTTTAAAATTATGAGATACCATAAAAATCTTAGTATTCTGAGAACTCCTCCTTCCTAATTTAAAAAGGGATGGAGATTTTGAAATGGGATAGAAATCTCACTTTTATGGTCAACTCTACTGAATATGATGTGCAAGAAAGTTTCTCAGTATTGACACTATTAACATCATGGAACAAACCATTTTTGTTGAGGATGTATCTGGTGCTCTGAGGATGCTTAGAAACATTCCTTGCCTCTACCCACTAGGTGCCAGTAGCACCCCCAAGTTGTGAAATTCAATAAATGTCTCAAGAGATTGTCAAATGTCCTGGGAAGGAGGGGAAATCATTTCTGGTTGAGAATCACTGCTCTAGGAAATGGAAAATGTTACTTCTTTGAATCTAAAAAGCACTTCTTCATGTGTGTGTAGGATCGTCTCCACCAGGTTGACACTACTGACTCCCCAAATAATGAAAATGTGCTCTGCTCTTTCTCTTTTATCTTCTGTGTGCTTTCTGGGTCTCATCTAAATTGCTCATTTATCATCATCTCTTCCTCTTTCTTCATGTCATAGAGTGAGTCTAGTAAGATTCAAGTCTAGATGCCTTTCTCTGGTTTCCCTCTCTTTCACCAGGTAATTTCATTTGTGACCATGGTTAGCTTAATACTGATTTTCTTCTTTGTTTAGACTTTTTAAAAGCTTCAGATGTCTACCTTTCTTCTGGAAACTATAAATTAATTGATGCTTGGAACTTGTTGTGAAACCCACTTATCTAAAAATGACCTAATTTCTCCAAATCCTTCATACCTCCTATGCTCATAACTATTATTGTCCTTAGCAGCCTCCAGTTGTCCCTGGTTTTAAAATAATTGGTTGTCTCCTCATTATTATTAATGTACAATTATTTGCCCCTAAATTCAGTTATGCATCCTTTCCAGTCATATTAACCTTGGAAAAGCCTCTTATGCCTATACTCTCTTTCAGTGACCTCTGCATTTATTCTAATTGAGGCTCTTATGGCTGCTTAACTTATATTTAACAATATCTTCTGAGTTGCCTCCCTGTCATTTCCTGTGTGGAAATGAATGGGCAGACTCCTCATTTAAATTGGAGTTGAGAGGACCTATACGAGGAGTTCTCATACTCTACCACTCAGTCACTATCTCACAAAAGAGAGTCATACTTTCCATCTCCAACAGAAAGATGTTTTTTTAATCTACAATTCCAGCAGGAAAAAGAAGGATCTTCTTCTAGCTAGGCAACCACTTAGTTAATAAAAGATTATTACAACTCAGGCAATGAAATGCTACTACACTTCAAATTTCCTCCAATAGGCCCTCTGAACTTCACCTTTCTTCTATAGAAGGACATTCTTTTCCTTTGTCTCTGGATTTGCCTGTTTCACATTAGACCGCCTGTTTCACATTAGGCCACATCTTCCAAATTGCAGTTCTTTGTTGTTTCAGATAGACTCATTTCACTGGAGAAATGTCTGGTTCTCTATTTCTTTAAGGTCAACACCTGTTTCTCCACTACCTAAATAGTCTTATAAGAGGATCCTTCCTAAAGCTAAATTTGATTATGTCATTTTCCTTCTCAAAGCTAATCTTAGCTTCTCCCTTGTTTCTAGATAGTTAAGATCTCCATGATCTAGTCCAAACTTTATGTTTGTCTTTTCAATATTATTTTTCCATTTATAAGAGCAGACCAGTAAGTTCTAACTGAAGATAGCTTTATCACTTTTTTACCTTTCCTTGAGCTCTTTTCTTTAACAGAAGTATTCATTTTTTCTCTCCACCTAAACAATCCTAGCTAAACATCAAGATTCATGTAAGGATAAAACTTCCTTCAAATTCTTAAACATAGTTAATCTTCTTCTTTCCCTATCCATTCCTAAATAAATCATTGGTGTTATATTTATCTACATATGTGCTTTCCCCTAAATTAAGCAATGAATTCTTTGTATTTATATTTCCTAAATTATGTAGCACAATGTCTTATTCTTCATAAGTACTTAATTAAATTTTGTTGAATTATGTTGCATATCAGGAAATCTAGACTTGCTCTAGGACCCTAGCTTTATAAACACGAAGAACCTGATATCACGTATAAATAATTATTCACTGTCACATTTCCCTAGAAAATGAAATTCTCAGTGGCAGATTGTATTTTCAAAAAATGGCCATAGCACTATTTCCCATCCTACACAGTCTTGTAGAAACTTGCTACTCTCTTATTAGAAAGAGCTATATCTTTCCCCTCTTCTTGAAATTGGGGTGACCTTTGTGATTCCTTAACAAATATAATGCAGCAAAAGATGTTTTGTGTCCTCTAAGAGTAGATCTAAAGGGCAACCCAACTTCTACCTCGCTCCTTTTCTCCAAACACTTACCCTTGGAATCCAATCATTATGTTGTGAGGAAGCCCAAATTAATATATCACAAGAGACCACCTGCCATAGGGAGGAGAAATGAGTTTGAGTCACCCAATTGTCAGCCAACATTAAACACTAATTGTTAATGTGAATGAGTGAAGCTCAGATAATTCCTTTAGCACCCAAACTTTGAATATCCTTCCAGTGGAACCAAACATCATAGAGGGGAAAGAGAGACAAGTCACCCCTGCCTGTTCTGCCAATGCAAGTTCCTGACATGAGTATATGTGATTGCCTTAGAACACTATGTTTATGATAATTTGTTATGCATTTATAGTAACTGAAGAACACTTCTACATACATAAAGTTAAAAATAACATATATATATTATTTATATATATATTTAATATATATATTACTGTAAAGAGGAGGTTGTTAAATCAGAGAGGTAGTTTCTTACAGTGTATTATGGTGAGTTAAAAGAACTGGGTAACTAAAACAAATGAGAGGAAACAAAAATACAGGAAAAATATATACAAAATATGACTGTAGTTTTAACAAAACTTGATGATGATTTTGAATATGATAATATTAGGCCTATCAATGATATAAAATTTAAACTTCTGTCAATTTTTGGGAGAATATTTAGGTAAAATGAAGATATTTTACAAATGCAGAATAACAAGTTCATGCCTTTAAGTACACGCATAAATATTTTTTTCTTTTTGTAAGCTGAGAGATAAATGGATAGAATCATATTTTCTATTCAATTATTTTTTCCTAGCCTGTTTCAGTGTTCCAACGTTTAATTAACAGAACAGGGATGCTATCCTGAGCTGAACATCACTTTGGAGCAGGCATATACCTTAAAGAAGAGAGTTTCAGGTAGGTATATTTATTTTGTATGTTTGACAGAGACAGAGAGGGACAGATAGGGACAGACAGACAGGAAGGGAGAGAGATGAGAAGCATCAATTCTTTGTTGCGGCACCTTAGTTGTTCATTGATTGCTGCCTCATATGTGCCTTGACCGGGGTGGGGGGAGGAGGGGAGGGCTACAGCAGACTGAGTGACCCCTTGCTCAAGCCAAGGGCATTGGGCTCAAGCTGGTGAGCCTTGCTGAAACCAGATGAGCCCGTGCTCAAGCTGGCGACTTCTGGGTTTTGAACATGTGTCCTTTGCATCCCAGTCTGATGCTCTATCCATTGTGCCACCACCTAGTCAGGCTAAAAAATTGTTCATATTATTGTAAAATCTGAGTTAATGTTTTTGTGCTATTACCTTTCATACAGATCACTGGAAAATATTTACTCTGAGGAATGTTGGTCTTTTACAAGTGTATCAAAAAATTCTTGTAGCTCAGTTTCTAATCAGCAGTTTTTGTATCAGAAGTCTATGCAAGAGCAAATCACAATTTTTTCCTGGTTGATTTCTATTGGAATAGTAGTCCTATTAGCTTTCCTCTCATTTCCATCAGTAGCTGAGCGCTCTTCTCTTTTACTGTTGGTATTATTTATAATAAACTGACTTCTGACAAAACTTGGTATCCTTTATTGAATTATAATTGAAACACTACTTTTAAAATGGGGTAACTTCAACAATCATAAAATAGCTAATTTGATAATTAACTTTTAAATGGATTTATGAGAATGACAGTGTCTACACAGTATCAAGTTTGAAAACATAACTGAAATGAGTCAGAAGATATTTTTTCTATATCTCTAAAATATAAGAATTACTTAAAAAACAAAACAAGCATTCTTAGCCCAATAAATTAGGCCTTATTATTATGGGTACATGGTGGGAAAATTATGTTTATTTATAATTTTTTCCAGCTGTGGAAATATTTTCTGGTCTATTGGCTTAACAAAAGCAGTTTTAATATTTTTAGGTGAAATTAGTAGTTAAGGTGCCCTAGCCAGATCGCTCAGTTGGTTAGAGCAGCATCGGAAAGCCCAGAGGTTGCCAGTTCGATCCCCAGTCAAGGCAGATACAGGAACAGATTGATGTTTCTCTCTCTCTCTCATTTCCTTTCTCTAAAATCAATAAAATAAACATTAAAAAATTAGTAGTTAAGGAAATGCAATATTGACATATATAATTATAATCAAATCTTAATTTGAATATAGATATAAAGTAATGTTAACAATAAAAATTAGAATAGCAAATATTTATTGAGCACTTATTCTGTGCCAGACACTGGTGGTATTGTTCAAATTTGAGAGTTAGTCTCTCAAATTGAAATATTAACTCATTTCATCTACAGAATAACTTGGTAGAATAATCATAATTAAATTTCTATTTTTTTGTTCAGATAAGGAGAGTCACAGGAAAAATATTATAATTTTAACATGTGTTTATATATGCTTTTGTAAGTATCAACATCATATACATGTTAATATAATTGTTTTCTGAAGGACAGACACACCACTAATTAACTAGGAAATTTTCTTCTTTGTTTTCCAATAGATATAATCCAGTTCCTGTCTAATAACTGTCTTCCCTGAAATGCTCATTTTTCTCCAGAAATGGTTTTTGAATGGAATGTTCTAGCTGAGGGACTTGCTACTGTGACGGTTCCTGCAGCCATCAGTACATTAGCTCCCACTGCTGCTGCAGCCACTGCCATTTACATTTCTCCCCGGAGGGTTCCTCTGAGGAAAGGAAACTGTTAGTGCTAAGTGTGTGCCAGGTTTGAATATACTCTCTAAATACATTCTAGCTGAGCCTAGAATGAGAATTTTTCCTTTTAACAAAAGACTATGTTATAGAGTACAAAACTTGAGCACATTGCAGTGAAAATAGTGGTATAGTAAAACTACACTCTTATAAGAACAGAAAAGACTTCATTTTGAGCACTAGTTTTGAAACTAGACTCTGCTTTTTTAAGTTTCAATGCTGAGAAGCCACAGGGACAAAAATCCAATTTAGTCACTGAACCCTGACTTTCTCCCAGCTTGGTTTTTCCTGACACTTGTAACAAACACTCTTGTAATTTCAACTAAGGAGTTTTGAGTTCATTAAAAATGAGAATTTTAGCAAATGTCAATTTACCTTAACATTACCTTTCCTGTTTTAAATCCATACATGTGAATATATATATGTACCTACACATATATATTTCTAGATTTTTGTTATTGACTACTTCAGTTTTGGTACAAGTCACATTCAAAGGTACAAGTTACATTCAAAGGTTAGGATTTTGGCAAATCCTAAACCAAGAGACTAGAGCCAGGCAAGCCTTTGAAAATTAAACTCTTTGTCTTCCAAATGTGTTGTTATTGCTTGTGAATGAGAGAGTTAAAGGCTGGAACCTGCTGCTAAATGGCCTTGCTCAACATGTTTATAGGTGCAGCTCACAGGGGATCCACGGAGCTACTCCTAGTTTTTGTGCAAGTAGGTGATGCTTCACAGTCAATATAGGGAAGTCTGATACACTCTGCAGAGAGGAGATGATGCAATGTAAGCTTGAGCACAATTGGGAAACATAATTAGAGAACGGAGTAAGAATAACTGAAGAAATATAAAACTTTAAAAAATAAAAGTAGACCCTGGCCAGTTAGCTCAGTGGTAGAGCGTCGGCCTGGGGTGCAGAAGTCCCGGGTTCGATTCCTGGCCAGGGCACACAGGAGAGGCGCCCATCTGCTTCTCCCCCCCCCCCTTCTTCCTCTCTGTCTCTCTCTTCCCCTCCTGCAGCCGAGGCTCCATTGGAGCAAAGATGGCCCGGGCGCTGGGGATGGCTCCTTGGCCTCTGCCCCAGGCGCTGGAGTGGCTCTGGTCGCGACAGAGTGACGCCCCGGAGGGGCAGAGCATCGCCCACTGGTGAGCAGAGCTTCGCCCCTGGTGGGCGTGCTGGGTGGATCCCGGTCGGGCGCATGTGGGAGTCTGACTGTCTCTCCCCGTTTCCAGCTTCAGAAAAATACAAAAAAGAATAAAAAAATAAATAAATAAAAGTAAAATAAAGCAACAATCTGAGTAAAGAGTCCAGAAAAAGATTGAAACTAAAGGTAAGATATCTTAATAATATCCAACAAACCACAGCCTTCTGGAATTTAAAATCAAGGATATTACAGCAAAGTAAACACAGATATAGTGACTTCAATAGCAATTCCAGAATTCCACAAAACCAGCCATCTACGCCTCCATTTATCCAGTTAGTGTAATTGGTAAACCAAATAAGTATTGTGGCCCTCTGACATCTGAGACATAAGAAGTTAGACTTATAAATCACAAAGGTACTATTAAAAGCAATATTGAAAAATTTAATGAGATGGACTAATCCAAAGAGACAGTCTTGGTAAATGATTAAGTGACTGTTATGTTTTTATTGGGTTTAGTGCTTCTGGTATATGTATTATTATTGTG
This sequence comes from Saccopteryx leptura, assembly GCF_036850995.1. Classification (NCBI taxonomy): domain Eukaryota; kingdom Metazoa; phylum Chordata; class Mammalia; order Chiroptera; family Emballonuridae; genus Saccopteryx; species Saccopteryx leptura. Next base: position 30,096,779 of record NC_089509.1, on the reverse strand, counting down.
GTGTATAAAAGTGATATGAGAAGAATTGTTTTCTCCTAGTAATTCCACCCTTTTACTTGTGAACGAAAAGAAAAATGCTACTTTATTTTATAACTCTTACCAATTCCATATACAATTTTCTTTTGTTTTCTACATTTTTCCTTGTTTCTCAACATTCCAAACCTAAGAGAGTTGAGGAATAAATGTTCATGGCTAAGAAGTACAATTAAATTGCAAGATATTAAAAGACTATGAAATCATTACAATGAATTGTACTCTTTAACATCACCTTAGGTATTGAGAATGTACCTGCGGTAGATTGGTAGCATTGATGGTTGGAACACTTCACCCATATTTATATACACACACTTGGTAATTCTAAAAAGAGTAGGAGTCGATTTGCTGGTTCCTTGAATCTGGAAATAGATGTGTGATTTGCTTTAGCTAAAAAGATGTTAGCGTTTTTCATACAAGCAAAGACCTAAAAAACTGCTTGTATATGTTTACTTAGTCTCTTGGAAGACTACACATCAGGAGATGTGGGGGATGAGAGACCAGGTAAGGAGAGTTCAATTATCCATGCCAACAACCTCCTTCAAACAGCCCCTACACCAGTGGTCCCCAACCTTTTTTGGGCCATGGACCGGTTTAATGTCAGAAAATATTTTCACAGACCAGCATTTAGGGTGGGATGGATAAATGTATTATGTCACCGAGACAAGCGTCAAGAGTGAGTCTTAGATGGATGTAACAGAGGGAATCTGGTCATTTTTAAAAAATAAAACATCGTTCAGACTTACATATAAATAAAACGGAAATAATTTAAGTTATTTATTCTTTCTCTGCGGACCGGTACCAAATGGCCCACGGACCGGTACCGGTCTGTGGCCTGGGGGTTGGGGACCACTGCCTTACACTACTTAACAGTGGACCGCAGAAGCATATAGGGACTCAGCCGAGCACAGGACATGTCAGAAGAGATTAATACAATTCCTAGTCTACCTAAAGATGGGAAAGAAAAAGCAAATTATTGTTTCATTAAGCTACTAAAGTTTTGGGATGTTCATTAAACAGCAATAGCTAACATACAGTATTTGAAAGATTTATATACCCTGAGTCTTTAAAAACAACATCTTTATTACTTTGTAAGGACTCAGTATTAGCCTATGCCAGATAGTACTTCAAGCAAATTATTATTATTTACATATGTTTTTATCTCCACACTGTAATATTAATAAAGTTAAAATCAAAATTTTTATTTTATTTTACTATTATTGTTTTTTTATTTCAGAGAGAGGCAGGGAGAGAAAAACAGGAATATGGAGCTGCTCCTGTATGTGCCCTGACTGGGGAATTGAACTGGCAACCTCCATGCTCTGGGACGTCTCTCCAACCAACCGAACTATAGCCAAGGCTTAAATTTCATTTCTTTTAAATTTATTGATTGATTTTTAGAGAGACAGAAAGAAGAGAGAGGGGAAGGGGAAGGAAAGCATTCATTTGTTCTACTCAGTCATGCATTTATTGGTTCCTTTCTGTGTGTGCCCTGATTATGGATCTAACCCACAACCTAGTTGTTTTCAGGATAACACTCTTACTGACTGAACTAACTTACCAAGGCCAAAATCAACATTTTAAAATTTAAAAACTAATGGCCTTGGTTGATGCTCAGTGGATAGCGTGTCAGCCAATGTATGGATGCCCCAGGTTCAATCCCCAGTTAGGGTACAAATGAGAAGTGACCACCTGCTTTTCTCCTCTTTTTTTCCTCTTTCCCTCCTGCAGCCAGTACTTGATTGGTTCAAGCACCTTCCCAAGTGCTGAGGATAGCTTGGTTGGTCTCAGCGTACCAGCCTCAGATGCTAAAAATAGCTTGATTGATTCAAGCATTGGCCCCAGATGAGGTTGCTGGGATCATCCAGGTTGTGGTGCATGCAGGAGTCTGTCTCACTATCTCCTTTCACTTAAAAAAAGAAAAAAAAATTAAAAACTGAAATACCAAGAAAGAATGATTTGCTCAATATCACATATTAAGTAAGGTCTGATTTCCAACCTGGGTAATTTGGCACCAAACCTTCAGGCTTTAGCTACTAAGCTATATTAAATAAGTCCCCTATAACTCTGGTAGAGCATGCCTTTTTCAGGCATAGTCTAAGGCTTTGCTTCTTTTATAATTTTTTACAATGTGATCATTTTTCTATTAGTTCCAATAGTTTTATATAAGCCATTAAGATAGGTCCACAGATTGTTTTGTATGATCCAAAATAGCCCAACAATTGGATAATATCATTTTGAAAAATTGTCCAGCATATTGAATAAATATAGTCTACTTTCCTGCTCTAGCACTCTATGAATATGAATCTTATCAATGTGTCAAAAATATAAATGTTCAACTATTTTTAAAAAGAAACACTATTTAATCTAATCAATATTCTTCCTCTCTGTTCTGGACTTTTGTTTTTTGTTTAATTGTTTTTGAGAGCAAAGCTTAAGCAAATAGTCTAGTTATACTAGGCAAGAATAGAACCCACTGACCATGCAGCAGTGAATCTAGAGAAACACTCATGTGGGAATCAAACAGGAAATCCTAACACCTGTCCACCTGTCCAACCTAATTCCTTCCAGGCACAGCTGAGATAATTAACAGGGTATCATGTCCACTTCCTGTGTGGGGTTTATTTCATAGCTCTAGGAATTAGAGCTTCCTAGATGATTATTTCCCAGTGTTTTAGGGAAGATATTTACTTAACCCTGTGATATATCTCTAGAGGAGAGTGAAGAAAATATTTAAAATAATTGGAAAAGGAGAGGAGACAGATTCTGTATTTTAATACACAAAATGAATGAGTCTATATTTTGAGAAGAACTAAGTAAGACATTCAGAGGCCAATGACAGTTGTTTATTCTCTTCTACTCACCACAGTATAGAATATGAGAGTCATTGGACTTAAAAGACAATAAATTTAGAACAAATAAAAAGAAATATTTTCTCACATGGCATACAGTTAAACTGCAGAATTTCTGCTCAGGGGGACCTTTAATTAAATAATCTACACAGAAGAATTAGATAATTTTATGACCATTAATAACATTTTCAGTGTTTCAATGTCAATATGGTAAAGAAAAATCACCCCTCATCCCTCAAGCATAAATTCATAGTCCATGGCAGACGAAAAGAGTTTTGTTTCCAATTGCAAATAACACTGGACCACCCAGAAAATCCTACTGACTTCTTTATGAGTAACAAGAGAGAAACTTTACTTCAATCCTGAAAAACTAACCCCCATGCAAGATACAATATTGATACCAGAAACATGAATGGTTAAATCCATGTTGGCAAAATTTTGAGATAACTATTTTTCCATTATGTTTTATACTCAAGTAAAGGTTTTAAACAGAGGAACTTATGAAAGTGGAGAGAAATAAATTAGAAAAATTAAAGATAAATGTGACAACAAAAAAAAAGTAGAGTTTTATAATTTATTGATACCCAGAATTGATTATATTTCTTGATAACTAGCTAACTTTGGTTATTGAAATACAAGGAAAGTTTTGTTTTGTTTTTATGGAAAAATATGTTATCAGGATACTAAATACATTAGTATGATTGGGTTGCCAAAACAAAATACTGTACCATAGAATGGATGACTTAAGCAACAGTTTTTTTTTTTTTATTAAGTAAGAGGGTGAGACGTGAGGAGGCAGAGAGGCAGACTTCCTCATGCACCCTAACCAGGATCCACCTGGCGAGCCCACAAGGGGGCGATGCTCTACCCATCTGGATCTGCTGCTCTGTTGCTTGGCAACCGAGCTATTTTAGCACCTGAGGGGAGCCCATGGAGCCATTCTCAGAGCCCGAGGCAAACTTGCTGGAACCATTCTAGCCATGGCTGTGGGAAGGGAAGAAAGAGAGAGAAATAGAAAGAGGATGCAGAAGCAGGTGGTTACTTCTCCTGTGTGCTATGACTAGAAATCAAACCCAGGACTTCCACATGCAGGATTGATACTCTACTGCTGAGCCTACTGGCCATGGCCAGAAATTCTTTTTTATTTTATTTTTACAGTTCTGATGCCTAGAAGTTTGAGATAGGCATCAGAATGGTTGAGCTATGGTGAGGGCTCTCTTCCTGTCTGGCAGACTGTCTCACTATGCCCTCATATAATGGAGAGAGGGAGAGAGGAGAAAGCTGCCTCATTTCTCTTCTTATAAGGATATTAGTCCCATCCCATAATAAGAACCCCATTCTCATGACTTCATTTATGTCTAACTACTTCCCAAGTGCCCCATGCCCCATTTCCAAATATTACTATATTGGGTTAGAGCATCAACATACAAATTTTGGTGAACACAATTTGGTCCATAGTACTAATATTTACTAAATGCCTAGTTTAACCAATAAATAAACAAAATTTCTTAACAACCAGCATATCTCCAACTTCTATTACTTATTAAACAATATTCTAGGCACTGGACTCACAAAGGTGAAAAAAATCTTTCATCTTAAACTGTGTTTTTAGTTTAGTTGAGGAAGTACATATATAAATAATGATCTTAATGCAATGTTTTAAATAACTTAAAAGTTAAAAACAGAGTCTATCCAGCACTTTGGTATCACAGAAGAGAAAGAGGGTGGTAGGAAAAACTAACATCTTAAAGTATGAGTAAGAACTTGTCAAACACATGAGTATTTCAAACAGAGTTGCAGAATTAACTGTAATTCCATAACTGGGCAAGGGAAAAGAATATTCAAGTTCTAGAGATGGCTAGTAATACAATGTGGCTGAATCATATCATGAATGATAGTGAACAAATGATTATCATCTGAAAAGGTAGACTGAGATAAATGGAAGACCAGTTGTTTTCTGCAGAACATTATAAATTCACATTTCTATTTTATTATTATTATTTTTTTAATTTTTAGCAAGTGAGAAGGCAGGGAGGCAGACAGACAGACTCCTACATGATTCCCAACCTGAACCCTCCCAGCAACTCCTGTCTGGGACTGTTTTTCCCATCTGGGGCCATTGCCCCTGAACTATCCTGGTGCCTGAGGCAAGGCCATGGAACCATCCTCAGTGCCTAGGGCCAACTTGCTTATTGAACCATGGCTGCAGGAGGAGAAGGGGGAAGGGCGAAGAAGCAGATGGTCGCTTCTGTGTGTCCTGACCAGGAATCGAACCCAGGATTTCCACATTCTGGGCCAATGCTCTAATTCTGAGCCAACTGGCTAGGGCCAAATTCATATTTCTAAACTAGAGGATCAGCAATAGGAAAGTACTATGTTAGGAAAAGAGAAAATCTATTCAACACTTGTTTTCATATTTTCCACAGTTACTAAGAAGTGCCTTGCAAAGTGACTGGTTTGTAATATTCACTCCCAGAATTTTAGAATGGCACTGACAATAGGAGAATCCGGAACACCTACACAATTCTAGAGCATCGGCACCAAAAGCATAATGTGTGATGGAGACAGGGCGGCCAACTTTTGGGCAGATGGATTATGGTTCTTTATACAATTGCTGAAAATAAAGGTAACAATATTGTATTGGGAGGGGAGTTGGTTATATTGAATCAAAGTGAACTGACATAGACAACTGCAAGTTCCTTGTGTTTTACTTTATATCCTGTTCACACTGTTAATGAAAAAGACCTTTGCCAGATATTTAAACACTTATCAAAGCACATGCATGGCAGAGCATTTTTGGTATTTTAAAAGTTCATTACAAGGTACTATAAAAAGAAAGAAAAGAAAAATATGTGAAGGTGTAATATAGTTCAAGTGACTAGATGAAAAATTAATTAAATTATGACTCTCCAGAAAAAATATTAAATATTAGAGATTTGTGTTACAGATGTAATGTGAGTCATTAATATTTATTATTTTTATATTTATTTATTTACATTTATCTTAAATGCGAAGCAGGGAGGCAGAGACTCGTGCATGTGCCGGACCAAGATCCACCCAGCAGCCCACTAGGGGGTGATGTTCTTCCCATCTGGGTGGGGCCCTTGCTCCGTTGCAACTGGATTTTCTCACCCATGGTGCCATCCTCAACACCCAGGGACAACTCGCTCCAATAATGGCATGGCTATGAGAGGGGAAGAGAGAGAGAGAAGAGAGAGGGGGTAGGGTGGAGAAGTAAATGGTTACCTCTCCTGTGTGCCCTGACCAGGAATCAAATCCGGGACATCCTCGCACCAGGCTGATGTTCTACTACTGAGCCAATCGGCCAGGGCTATTATTTTTATTGATGAACTACTTTAATTTTTTTTTTTTTTTGCTGCAGTCACCTTGATTTTAATTATTATAAACAACAGTTAACATAATTTTCAATTAAAATTTTTTACATGCTTTTTCTATATAAAGTATAAAATTAAATTTAAGTGAAACAAATATTTCTATTCTTTAATTGTCACATTTAATCTTAGAAGACTGGGAAATTCTGTTGTTTTAAAAGAAAGATATGTTTTAAATGATAAGAAAATTGAAGTCAAGTCAGATGATCATCTATGAAGAAAAGAGTTGTTATATGTCAGCAAAATTGTTTGCTCTTTTTACTCAGTCCATCTTTTTAAAGCACTGGCTTATTCCTCTGTTATATTAAAATAAACAAAATTACCCTAGATTTATGTATTGAAATAAAGCATTGTCCATTTACCTATGATTTATACACATTTCTCCTCTATTAAATAAGCACCATCTATGTCCTTAACTCAGCTACCATTAGTTTTCTGTAAAAAACATACCTGTTTACCCCGAATTACCAATTTATGTAATTTTAAAATATCTTTACCTGCCTTATATTTAGCTCTATCACATAAATATACGCACAATTTTTTTATATTTATTTCTAAATCTGAGGAACATGGTTTTAGAATACAGAAATTTAAAGTGTCTAAAAATATCATACTAAATAAACAAATTATTAAAATCCCATTAATGAAGCAGAAATCATACCTTATAGAATAAGATTTTATGGGCAATCTTAGTGTTTGGTGAAGTGACCCAACTTTAATCCTGTTTCTGCTAGTTATCATGCTTACCATAAAAAAAAAATTGTAACATTGGCCATAAAACAATTAAAAGGTGCTTATAGGAAACTTACTAGTTATCACTTTAAGCATTAAAATAGATCTTACAATATCCACAATCATTTTCTTTTGACTACTTCCTTCTTTTTTTTCCATTTAAGTTGTGAATACTATTAAAAATATAATAGAATTATATAATGTAAATATACTTTATTGCAACAATATAAGTTCCATGTACAGTTACAAGCAATATGGCTGTACTTAATAATTTCACATTACAAGCATAATTATTATACCAAATTAATAATTTTCACAAAGTACAGCACTAGAAATCTGCATGATACAATATATTTCAATTCTCAGTTGCACAGGAAGATAACAATTTTTAATAGGAGGACTGGGTATACAGTTCATACACTTAGATCTGATTGTCCTGCTTTATATAAACTTCAACTGCTAGTCATAGAATTTTAGAGCTTGAAGAGACTTTAGAGATCTAATAATAGTTTAACAACTTCAGTTTACAAAAAAGAAAGTAAAAGTTAAGGAAAGTTATTTGATTTAAATAATATAGCATAGAACATTAGTGACAAAACTAGAATAAAACCAGTTAATTTTCTCAGAACTGGAAAAGAAGGTTTGGGCAAAAGATTTAGATTTGGAAATATCATGCACAGAAAAGGTACTTAAAGCTATTACTGGGTTGAACTCAAGTCACCAAATTATGGAAGAGGAAGAGCTTCCAAACTGTAGTCAGAAGAGGAGGGACTAGTAAAGAAGAGGTATAGCCAGTAGAGATTCAGCTGGTAGAATCACAAGAAAGCCAAGAAAACGTGGGATCATTTAGCCCAAGGAAGAAAAATAAGGACTGGGTTTGTTAAATGCCACTGGTTTCCCTGAAAACTGAGCTTTGATGAGCAGGATGGGCGATTAGTTCCAAAGCTTGGATGGAGTAGATAGAGGTGGAAAAGTGGAAAAGGTGACTGGAGGAATTAGGCTCAGTATATATTTCTATCATGGCAGTAGTTGTTAGGAAAAGGCAAGGTTAAATGACATCTTCATTAAACTACATCAAGTTTATACTGCCAAATACAAAAACAACAACAACAAAGATTAAATTGCTCTGGGGAAATCAGCTTGAGATTTCTTACAGGGACATATTTGAGCACTTTGTCTTGGGAGTGGGGAAGTTATTAGTTAACCACCCATACTAGAGTGAAATGTGTGCTCAATTTATAAAGAGCTGTGGAGCCTGACCAGGCAGTGGCACAGAGGATAGAGCATCGGACCGGGATGCAGAAGACCCAGGTTCGAAACCCCGAGGTTGCCAGCTTGAGCGCGGGCTCATCTGGCTTGAGCAAAAAGCTCACCAGCTTGAGCCCAAGTTCGCTGGCTCGAGCAAGGGGTTACTCGGATTTCTGTGCCTGTGTTCAAGGCACATATGAGAAAGCAATCAATGAACAACAAAGGTGTTGCAATGAAAAACTGATGATTGATGCTTCTCATTTCTCTCTCTGTTTCTGTCTGTCTGTCTCTATCTATCCCTCTCTCTGACTCTCTCTCTGTCCCTGTTAAAAAATAAATAAAATAGAGCTTTGGAATCCCAGAGGTTGAGAGACAAAACATTTTCATTCTCTGTTCTGTCTTAACTTAAAGTCCTAACCAAACCCTTAGAAAACAATTGCTTTTTTTCCCTCTGCAAAACCCTCACTGAGACAATCCATATCTAAAGCAGTCCACCTTAAAGATGCGTTTCTTTGAGCAGGGAGCTCATCAATATCACGGAGCCTTGCAGGCAAGCTCAGAGGCCCATCCATTAATGAAATGTTAATGACTGAATTAGACCTGTAATAACTGAAGTAGGAGGCACTGCTGTGAGTCCATTAGCATCAGCAGACCCCGCTGAGGAACAAGTAAACACTGCACACAATGAGAAAACTTTCCCGCAGAAGAGTTGGAAGTGTTATGCAGGTGTTTTCACATGGAAAATGACATTTCCCTGAAATAGGATTAGTTTATTTAGGAAAGCTAATCCCAAGCACTATATTTCTTCAGACAAAAAATAAGAACAGAAGATGGATGACATATTTATTCAAGAGTGTTTTGATTTTTTAAATTCCAATGTTGCACAATTGTTTTGCAAAAGTTTTTAAGGTATCTTCTATTTGTTAGATGCCAGTTATTCCTAATAAATATTGCTCTTCTAATCCTCTTGCTTTGTTGTTTGAACAGATTTTGTTTTTTTAATATTCCACTTTTTAAAGTTTATTATTGTTTTTTGCTTTTATGCTTCAAGTAAACCCTACAAGTTTTCAATACTGTCTACATATTTTGAAAAAGGGGGAAAACAAAGGGAGATTTAGGACACTATTTTTTAGCCTTGACTAATATAAACTGATTGTGGAATTCACTCCTGAGATGTAAATATAAATCATGTGGCACATAAAGTGAAAGCTGTTATGTATTAGCATCTAACTCAATTCAATAATATATTGTTCTTGTAATAAGCTTGAAGATTTACCATTTTTATTTAAACATATATTGTAATTCAATAATATTTGAATTGCAGCAACTTGATGTGAGCAAAAAAAAAATTGCCATCTCAGGTTATTACAAAAGACAGAATAGCTAAGGCTAATTCTATTAGATTTCTTTATTACGTCTACTGTGGGTCTTATTATTGTCTCATATTCATATTTGGATCTCTAACCACTGTTAGAAGTAATGCATATGTCATTTGAGGATTGGACCTTAGGGCTTACTAGGCATATGTTTTAAAAATACATATAAAAAAGCTACAGAAAATTAGTATTATATTACAGTTTTGTTTAAGTATTCTATAGCAAATAAAGCAGTTCAATAACATGAGTTGCAGGTTATGTTTAAGCTCAAAGCTCTTCCAGGGCCTTAGTTCTATATTTACCAATAACTAGTTTGTAGCACTAGAAAAGTCTTTTATACTTTCTGGAATGTATTTTTAAATCTTTAAAAAGAAAGTTTTATAAAAGATAATATCTATAGATATTTAAACTTTACATTTATGTGAACTTAAAATTTGTATACTTTTAGTTTCTGATACATTATAAATTGATGTGGAAATAGGAGATGAGAAGAGTTAAGTTAAAAGGTGCATTGATTTGTCAGTTAACTCAGCTTCACAAAAATGAAAAGTCCCTATGAAGGAAACTCAAGTTCACAGGAAAAAATATTGTCTACATAAGCACAAAATAAATATTTCAACAGAATTTACAAACACAATAAGTCATAAAACATATTGCTTGAACAAACCATGCTCTAGTACTGCCCTTAAGAGGTCAGATTTGAAAGAGTCAAACAAAAATATTAGCATGGGTTTTTTCTAAAACATAAATATTATCTTATTGTGCAAATCATTTTCTCCTTGCTTTGCATGTATGGAGTGTTGTGATTAATTTTAGACCCTAAAATACATGGAGATTTACATGCGCACTTTCGCATGAACACAGAAAATAGAAAATACTGGAAACGTTGGTCAGTCTTCTTATTTATTTGAGTTTGCTCTCCAAATTCAAGAGGAGAACTGCATAGTCCTAGCAAATAGCAAGCATGACACTTGAGTTGAAATTCAGAACATGTAATGAACTAGCCTAAAAAGATGATATCAATGACAAATAGTAATACCTGACAAAAAGTATTATTTTGATTACAGCTATTGGAATGCTTTTTTAATTTAAAACTTTCAGAATCTGTAAACACTGCCTTACAATTTTAAATGGATAAGAAAGAGAAATCCATCAAGTCCAAATAGTACAGTGATAGCTATGAATATATAATTTATGAATAATCCTCTGAAGGTATTTTGTGAAATAGACAAAGATCAAGTATGGTATATACTAATAGTATAAATACTATATGAGTGATTACAAAATAATAGGTTTATAAATATCACTCACAATAATAATAGCAAGTTTAAAGCCAATTTGAAGAAGTAGGCTATGCACTTTATTTCATCATTTAAGATTGGATTCCTATTTTTCCTGTACAACTATTGATTCAAAATCGAATATCAGAAGAGGTTTAGAATGTGAAATGTATCCCTAAAGGTTTTTTTGTCTTTATTTAAGTATTTATTATTTTTTAGAATAATGAACAAACTATCATCAAAGATGAACTCAGTACAAAATTTCAAGGAAAGAGTCTAAACATATCTATTATTTTTTAATTAGGACAAACTCCCATTAGCAATGTATATGCAATCATATCCTATGTCAAGAATGGGATTGAAGTTACACAGAAGTATAGCAAATGTTTCATAATCTAAAGGCTTTTATGATTCTGAAATGTTGACAATGTAATAGAATATACAAATATTCTACTGTTAGGAAATAATAATGTCTGCCTTATTCTAGTATGAAACATAACATGAAATTTTTCAAAGTAAGATTTAATCAGAATTCAGTTAATTTTGTCCCTATAAGATTGGTGAAGCTCAATGATATATATGTTTTGGTAGAAATTCCAGTCCAAGGTTCACAAACACACATGACATTCCCGCTTATTTAAAGTCATAATATTCCTTCTTCAAGCTGCTGTGTAAATATACAATGGCCCTTGTTCTAAAACAATTATAATGTAGAAGGTTAAAATCTTAATTAATTGTAATATAAAAAGCCCAACAATAATAGTCTCTTGTTTCTCACATGGTGTTAGCACTTAAAAAATTTCTCTAGACCTGGCTGGTTGGCTCAGTGGTAGAGCATCGGCCTGGCGTGCAGGAGTCCTGGGTTTGATTCCTGGCCAGGGCATGCAGGAGAAGCACCCATCTGCTTCTCCACCCCTCCCCCTCTCCTTCCTCCCTGTCTCTCTCTTCCCCTCCTGTAGCCGAGGCTCCATTGGAGCAGACTTGGCCCGGGTGCTGAGGATGGCTCCATGGCCTCTGCCTTAGGTGCTAGAATGGCCCTGGTTGCAACAGAGCAATGCCCCAGATGGGCAGAGTATCACCCCCTGGTGGGCATGCCGGGTGGATCCCGATTAGGCGCATGTGGGAGTCTGTCTGACTGCCTCCCCGTTTCCAACTTCAGAAAAAATAAGAAAAATAAAAAAAAATGAAAAAAAAATTCTCTAAAACACTAAATTGTGAATTAAGACTAAGGTTTTCTAGCTAATCAAATAATATTTTTATATTTTATTAACTCATTTCATCATGCATTCTTTTATAAATTTATATAAAGTGCCTATTGCATATAAGACAGTTTATTTATAAGGGCTATTATTTACTGCTCATAAAGTTTTAAAGTTCAGTTAGAAGTGTCCATTCATTCATTCATTCAGCATATATCTTTAACTCCTATGTTGTATAAACTATTGTAAGTTCTAGAGACAGAGATATAAACAAAACTGTCAGATTCTCTACATTCATGGGGCATGTGTGCTTACCAATAAGATAATCAAAAGTAAATGAAAGGTCAACAAATAAAACAAATGTAATGTCAGATTGGTAGGAATCAAGAAGAAAAATAGAACAGGTCCAAAATGGGACCATAGTAAGTAGCTGAGGTGCTTTGTCAAATAAGGTGATCTGGGAAGGACCTTTAGTGATAATGTTCAAGAAAAGAGCTGAATGATATATGGCTTGAGAAGAATTTTAAGAAACAAGGCAAAGCAAACACTGTGAGCCCAAGGTGAGATAGACTTGGCATATGTCTAGAAGAGAAAGTGGGCTAGTGTGGCTAATGTACAATGAGGATAAGTGGGAAGTCTATTCAGAATGAGCCCATTAAGCAAAGGTAGAAAGCGCATGCTAAGGATTGGGGAATTTCATTCTAAGTGAATTTGGAAGATGCAACTCATGTACCATATAATCATTGCACAGTTTAAATACCATAAAAGAAAAGAAGTAAATAAATATGGAGATTAAAAAGAAGAATGACAGTATATCTGACTTCAGTAAGAGTGTAGAATTGTTGGAGGAAACTGGGGAGGGTAAATAACCTGTAACCAAGAGGAAATTATGATCACATTGGGTTGATGGTAAATATAAAACCTTTGTAATCTAGGAACCATGATGCATACTTTCAAATCTACTTAGTAATGCTTTCTCATCTATTTAACAATATAATGCACTCTATACATGTATTACTCTTATTATAAATTATTAATAAATGTAACATGATGAGACAGGTAAACTTCAAAATGTTTTCAGATCACTTGGCTAAGAAAGAAGAAAAAAATCCCAGCCCACTGAGAATTAAAAAAAAGAAGTCAGTAAGGCTCAACAGAAGGCAGGAATATGACAAGCCAATTACCTCGTTGGACTTGAACTTGAATACCTGCCATTTCCCAAGGACAATAACCTCTTCTGCTTTTCCACTCAGAATATTTTCTTTTCTTAAGTGAGAAGCGGGGAGGCAGAGTGACAAACTTCTGCATATGCCCTGACTGGGATCCACCCAGCAAGCTCCCTACCTGAGGATGCTCTGCCCATCTGGGGCTTTTACTATGTTACTCAGATGCTATCTTAGCACCTGAGGCAAGGCCATGGAACCATCCTCAGTGCCTGGGGCCAACTTACGCCAACAGAGCCATGGCTGTGAGAAAGAGAGAGAGAGAGAGAGAGAGAGAGAGAGAGAAGGCAGAGGGGTAGAAAAATAGATGGATGCTTCTCCTGTGTTCCCTGACTGGGAATCAAACCCGGGACATTCATACATGGGGCCGACACTCTACCACTGAGTCAACTGACCAGGCCTTCTTCCCCGAATATCTTTAACCCAGAAGAGCTCTTCCTTTGATCAGAGGAGCAGAAATGATCATCTCAGGTTATGATTTAAATTGCAATGGTTCGTATTTACTTGTCTGTTCTGCAGTAGCCTCCCTCCTTTGAGAAATACTTTCCAGTTGCTCTAGTTTTTCACAATCACATTTAACTTCCAGTTAGATTTGATTTTGTAAATGCCTTTTACTTCTAATTGATTTCTTGAGCTTTCTGGCCTATCCTTTGCAAAAGAAAGAGAAAAGATTATATTTTTTCCTTTAGGTTAATTTACTCAGCAGAAATTGTCAGTGGTGACTAAAACTGTGTTTTTATGTAGAACTCCAAGTGTTTAGACATGGCAATTAATCAGCTTCTGAGTAAAAACATAATATTAAATTATCATACTTGTTGGTTATATTCCAGCAAATATAAAAGGGGATTCTGAGGTAAAATATGCACATATGATTTTTGCATCTCACTTGGAGTTACCTTTTATTAGAAATATTTTTCTTTATTTTAATTTCCTCCTTGAAATGTTGAGTGCAAAACTTGTTTTCTGCCTTATTTGTATTACTATTAACACCTTCAAATTGCAATCTGAAGGTAAATCTAATTGATCCTATTAGATTTTGCTTTGAGCAAAATTACAAAGTTAGTGTATTTATTGAGAATAAAGAAACAATAGAGCCTGGTCAGGCAGTGGCACAATGAATAGAGTGCCTACCTGGGACATGGAGGATCCAGGTTCAAAACCCTGAGGTTGCCAGCTTGAGTGCGAGCTCACCAGTTTGAGCTCAGAGTTGCCGGCTGGAGCCTGGGATCATAGACATGACTCCAAGGTTGCTGGCTTGAGCCCAAAGGTTGTTGTTGGCTTGTGTCCAAGGTTGCTGGCTTGAACTCAAGTTGCTGGTTCGAGCAAGGGGTCACTGGTTCATCTGGAGCCCCCTGGTCAAGGCAAATAAAATAAAGCAATCAATGACTAAGCCACTGCAACTATGAGTTAATGCTTCTTATCTATCTCCCTTCCTGTTTGTCTGTCCCTCTCTCTATTTTTTCTCTCTCTCTCTCTCACTAAAAAAAGAAAAAGCAACAATAGAGTAGGTTTTTAATGACAAAACGAAGGCAAAGTTCTCCCTCTCTTTCCAATTAGAAAAAAAAAGTGGTGGGCACAGCACAGCTCTCTCTATAAGGACAAAGGGAAGAGAAAACCAAGAGGAACCAAGAGGGGATTTTGGTCTATTTGGATGATGCCAAATTGAACATGAAAAGCAATCTTAGCTTCAGAAGCTCAATGATGCTTTGTTTGTTCTACAGCTTTGGGTCAAGGGGACATGTTCTGGTAGAGAAACAATGAAAAAGTAATGGGAAAAATGAGGTTCTTTGTAAATAGGACTATTTTCCCTAGTAAATCTCTATACATACCCTGAGTCATCACAAGCTCCTAGGAAAGAAGGCAGATAATTACTGAGTTTTTACTTTTTATTATATTCTTTATATGGATAGTTTTACTTTAGCTTCACAAAACACTGTGAATTAATCTCTATTTTGATATGAAGAAACTGAAGCTCAGAAAATTATTCAGCTGAGATTTGAACTACATGCTCTTTTAAAGACCAATCCTGATTACTAGGACACTGTCTATGAGACTTCATACATTATGAGTTCCTGGACCTTGACCCCAAGTATTCTGACTGAAGGGGTATGAGATAGCACTCAAATTCTGTGTTTTTAATAAGCTTTCCAGGAAATTTGTCTAACTAATCAATTTTGTCATTCACAAAAGTTTGTACTGTCTCTCAGAGAATAAACATATCGTCCCAATGTACTCACCAAAAAAACAAACAAACAGAAAAACTCAGTTGTAATGCATCAAGGATACCTTTCAAATGAGTAAAAGAAAGTTGTTTTAGAATAGTCAGAAATGTCTTCAACTCTGCAGGACAGGACAATGCATACATTTGCAATTACAAAGGGAAAGAAATAAGAGTATGCTTGATAATAACACAGACTTATACAAGAATGTATCTTAAAGGGTCAGAAAAAACAAAACTGACATTGAAAATTTAAAATGGAAAATAACTCTGGCTGAGAGAGAAAAATGAGAAAGAATAAAGATGAGAAGCTCATTGGTAGTGAAAGGCATTAAATTCCTACCCCTCCAAACCAGTATTAGTGACTTCCAAATAGGTGGAAAATAAAAGAATTGCTATGATACCAAACCAAAAAGAAAAAGAAAAAAAATAAAGCTGATATTCCTTTGGAATATCAAAGTTTTGTAGTTAAAACTCAGCTGGACTTGGCTGGGACGATGAAGCTAGAAGCAAATGGATATGCAAGACCTTAAGATCACATTTAAGAAAATTACTAAACTTGAGAGGTTGCAAGAGATGTGAATGGATTATGCGTTTTGACCTAAGAAACTTCAAGTGTTCATATGCAATTGTCATACCTCAAGGATGGTTGTATAATATTTTCTTTCATTTAAATGTTTTTAGACATCTGTGAACAGGGTTTTTTGCTGTTTTTCAGCTATTTCTGAGAGTATGTCAAAAGGGGAAGTGTCTCAACTCTATCTAAAGAGCATCCTTTCATCTTTTTAATAAACTGCCTCTCAGGTTCTCTCAAGGTCAAGATAAATTCCAGCAGAACCTGGTTTTAGATGCTTCTGTAGCCTAGTTCAATTGGACAAGCAGAGACAGGTATTAATAATAACACCAAAGTCATGGCCATGAAAATGTCCATGACAGCAGTTCTCAATCTTGCCCACCATTACAATCATTTGTGGATATTTTTTTATTCAGTGTGAGGAGAGGAGGCAGAGACAGACACTTGCATGTACCCCAACCGAGATCCACCCAGCAAGCCCACTAGAAGGCAATGCTCTTCCCATCTGGGGCCCTTGCTCTGTTGCTCAGCAACCGAGCTCTTCTTAGCGCCTGAGGCAGAGGCCATGGAGCCATCCTCAGCATCCTGGACCAACTTGCACCAATTGAGCCATGGCTGCAGGAGAGGAAGAAAGAGAGAGAGAAGTGAGAGGGAGAGAGGGTGGGGAGAAAAGCAGATGTGCGCTTCTCCTGTGTGCCCTGACTGGGAATCGAACCTTGGACATCCAAATGCTGGGCCGACACTCTACCATTGAGCCAAATGACCAGGGCCTATTGTTCTTGTTGTTGTTTTTAAAACCCTGATATCCAAGCAGCACACCAGACTAAGTAATTCATAATTTCTGTGGGTGATGTCCAGGCTTCAGCATTTTTGAAATCTTCCAAGGTGCTCCAAATAAGCAGACAATGTTAAAAATCACTGATCTAAGACTTCAACTGTTTCTTCCAGAGTTTAAATATTTTATCAACATCTTATAATGTAGAAAATAGAATTCAATAAATATTATACCTCTAAATATATAGACTGTATTTATGTATTTGCTTTAAAGCCAGAATGGATTCATACATGCCATTATTTTATCTCTAAATCAATCCTTATTTCAAATGTCTCATTTTCAATAGGTTAATAGATCTTCCATATTATCCCAAAAGAAATGCATTAACATTCAAAAACTTAACTGACCATATATATATATATATATATATATATATATATATATATATATATATATTCATGATCAGGTCATCATTTACAGAAATAACAGTTATGGAATTAGTACTTAAACAAACAGACAAATAAACAAAAAACCTCTTTTATTTAGGGAATTAAGTATTATAAAATTGGAAATAAATGTAAAAATAATTTTTAAAAAGTTTTTAATAGTAATAATCATTAATTCAGTCCCAAATTAACCATTGGTGTAATTTAATACTGTCATAGGGAGAATAATTTTTTCCACCGTGATCATCTAAGGCATTTGGTTCAGAGGATAACTACAATTTTCTCTCTTTCTTGCCACCTTCATTTTTTGTTTGTTTGGTTTTGCTTAGTATTAAAAATAAACATTTACTGGGAGGAGGCTTGTAGATATATAACACAGGATTAAATATAAGCTATTTGGTCCCACATAGATGAGTTTATTGGATACTGTAGGCTCTGTAATGTTTAAATTTCTTATCTCTAAGGTAAGAAATGATTAAGTTTAAGACTTTGAGGCTTCTCTGTATTACCTATGTTGTACCAGAAAATAAATTCTGGATAAGGAGCCAGGGGCTAGACTAAGTAAGCACAGGTCTTGAGTTAGCAAGTTGTGCTATCTTGAACAAATGACTTATCTAACCCCTCTCACATTAATTTTTTTTCATTTGTCCAATAAAAGGCTTGGACAACACTGAAGAGCTAAGTCCCTTCTAACTTGAACATCTTATGGCATATATTGGACCTATGGAAATAATTGCATTTTGAGTAGTTTGATGGCAATTCACTTTACTTGTTATAAATCAAATATAGAATGAATAAATAAATTATCTAGGGTTCCCAGAAGAGAATAGAAAACATTTCTTTCCTGTAACTGTGAGTTTTATAATTTCAGGTTACACAAATTTTCATATTATTTCAGATTTAAAGAATTCAGATTATGTTAACTATGTACCTTTTAAAAATGACATTATATGTACATATAATAAAGATTTCACTGTGTGTTTCTGGGAAAAAATGTTGTGAAAGGAAGGAATAAAGGAATAAAGGAAGGAAGGAAGGAAGGAAGGAAGGAAGGAAGGAAGGAAGGAAGGAAGGAAGGGAGGGAAGGAGGGAGGGAGGGAGGGAGGGAGGGAGGGAGGAGAGAAGGAAGGAAAGGAAGAAAGAAAGAAAGAAAGAAAGAAAGAAAGAAAGAAAGAAAGAAAGAAAGAAAGAAAGAAAGAAAGAAAGAAAGAAAGAAAGAAAGAAGAAAAGAGAGAGAAAGAAAAGGAAAGAGCTGGATTCAAAAACTAAACAAAACTTCAAATACCAAAAACTTATAGTCTAAGTGGTAACAGCAGGATCAGATCCAGGAATATAAACTGACAGAGGTGTGGTTTCCAAAGCTACTCAGTCCACTTGTATACACAAAACTTGGATTTATTGGGCTTTGTAGCAGCAGCCATGTGCTTCTATGGCTCAAGCTTTCTTTCTTTGAGGGTTCCCTCTTGAACAAACTGCATGTGTTCCTTTTAACTAAGCTATTTGCATTCCTCATAGTCTTTTTCCTTTTAAGGTAAAATAAATTTTAATTCATGTTAATGACAATAAAATTGGTATATTTTGATTCTAGTGCATAGGATTTCTTTTCATATGGCTCTTGATCTTTTTATATTTGAAAAGCAGAATAAGCAGGCTTGAAGACTCACTGAAAGATTATCTAAGCAATATTTCTTCTTCACACTCATGTACTCTTGAACAGTGAAGAGGGCTTCTCAAAGTTGTCCCATACTGATTTCACTGAAATAATTAAGTTTTATGTGAACAAATAATTTTAATAAGATGTCACTATTTACTCATCTGTAGCACCTAAATTACGGGCAGAGATGTTGGATCACATAGGATGACATGCTTGGGTTGAAGGCAAAGAGGAAACAAGCTCTTCCACTGATGTCACTTGACCATATTGTCATGTAGGACTGGTGCTGGCAAGTGAGTCACGTTTTCTGACACGCACATTTTCTCAGACACAATCTGAACAGTCTGTTAATGTTAAACTGATGCTGCACATACGTTGGTAGTGAAGAAGAGTCAGTTTCATAGATTTTGTTTATGCTCTAGGTCACAATCCTGAAGGGGCCTCTTTTTGCAGCTATCAGATAAAAATGACAATATGATGAAGTTTTGATTGATTTTTCCCTATGTTTTAAGCTATATTGGTGAGAATTCTGCTATCTCAGACCCACTAAGACCCAGAAGCAAAATGATGCTGACTTTCCAACATACTTTCATTCTTGGCCACAAGCAGAGAATCAAAAGCCTTGGATTTTCTCCCTCTTCATATCCAATTTTAACCCTCCTCCAAACATTTACATCATAAAAAAATTGTAAAATCCCTAAAATAAAATATGAATATAAATAAATTGTATGTGAAAAAAGTTGTCTTTTAGCATGTCTGTTGTCAGACCTCTCATTTGCATACTAAGAATATCTATTAACACAGAAAAAATTTCAAATTACCAGTATCTCATGTGATAGTAAACTAGTTTATTCCTAGTTCTTATTTAAGAAATTTACCCAAATAATTTGTATTTGTGGTTGTAGTCAAGAGTTGAAAGAGTATATATCTATATTTATATATTATATATATACATATAATATATATATTATATATACACACACACACATACACATATACGAAGTTTGGCTCTGAGCAGGTAAAATTTTTTTTCTCAAAATATTTTTCTTTCCTTGGGATATTGTTTCTTTTATATATATATATTCATGTCTAAATGTCTTTTATTCTTTTTTTTGTGTGTATTTTTCTGAAGCTGGAAAAGGGGAGAGACAGTCAGACAGACTCCCTCATGCGCCCAACCGGGATCCACCCGGCACGCCTACCACGGGCAACGCTCTGCCCACCAGGGGGCGATGCTCTGCCCCTCTGGGGCGTCACTCTGCGGCAACCAGAGCCACTCTAGTGCCTGGGGCAGAGGCCAAGGAGCCATCCCCAGCGCCCGGGCCATCTTTGCTCCAATGGAGCCTTGGCTGCAGAGACAGAGAGGAAGGGGGGGGGGGAGGTGGAGAAGCAAATGGGCGCTTCTCCTATGTGCCTTGTCCGGGAATCGAACCCGGGTCCCCTGCACGCCAGGCCGACGCTCTACCGCTGAGCCAACTGGCCAGGGCCTCTTTTATTCTTTTATAACTCAGAAATATAGTCACTTCTTTTATAAAATAATTTGACAGATGTTTACAAAGGAAATAACAATCTCTTCTTTCTAAAAACCCACAATACTTTATCTGTGCTCTTTTTATATTATCTTGTGCTTTTTTGTTCTCTGTTTATTGATATGAAAAGTTCCTTGAAATAATAGCAATAATAACCAACATCACATTCTTATTCATCTCATTCTTTTTTGTATCTTACACAATGCTTTGCACAATACTTTGAATAGAGTAAATATTTAACATATGTTCTGAAATATGAAAAGAAAAGATATACCCCCTATTGTCATTAAAAATTTGAACAATACCTCGATTACACTTCTTAACATTCTATTTCTAGACTAAATGAGGGAAAAGATTTGCTCTTTAGTGTTTTTCATCCTGCTTCAAGCTCAGATTCTGAACTTAATTTAAAATCTGACTCTCTTAGAACTGAGAATCACTTAGATTTTTTTTTCTCTGTCTTACTCCGAGTCTTGAGTTTCCGAATCTCTGAAAGTTTCCTGAGATTCTATCAGATGTGAAATGGCAACAGAATGTATAGCCAGATATCATAAGTATTTTTAGAAATTCTTTCTCTAGTCTCCTGAACTTTGTCAAGTAACAAAAGAGAATCATCTATAGGCCAAATGGTGAAACCATAATTAAGATGCACACTAAACAAAACAATGATGCCCAGATTACACATATGGTTAAGAATACACATGAGGGGCCCTGGCCTGGTAGCTCAGTTGGTTAGAGCTTGATTCTGTAATGCCAATGTTGCAGGTTTGATCCCCAGTGAGGCATATACAAGAAGCAACCAATGATTGCTTAACTAAGTGAAACAACAAATTCATGTTTCTCTCTCTCTCTCTCCCTCCTTCCATCCCTCTCTCTTTCTTTGTCAAATAAATAAATAAACAAATAATTATTTTAAAAAGGAAAATAATTGATGTTGGTGACTTTGTTTCTTGCAGAAATATTTCTTGTGATTTTGTCAACAAAGCACACTGAATAAGTTGTCACCAGGATCTCAGAAATAAGATTTATATTATTATTTTAAAATCTTTTAAGTTTGAAGCAAAGATTAGCAGTATTCTACCCTATTAAAACAGAAAGAAATTTTATACCATACAGTCATCTGGGCTACTTAAAATTTTGTTTCTGACCTATCATATTCTTCATTTGAATTTATGCTAAAATTTCTATTGTTTAGAAATTGTTGGCCTTGGAAGGTTGGCTCAGTGGACAGAACATCAGCCTGGTTTATGGACGTCCCAGATTTAATTCCCAGTCAGGGTATACAAGAGAAACTACCATGTGCTTAACACCTCTTCCCTCTTCCCGTTTTCTCTCTTTTCTCCTCCCATAGCTAGTGGCTCGATTGGTTTAAGCTTCAGCCTGGGCACTGAGGATAGCTAGGTTGGTCCTAGCATCAGCCTCAGGTGCTAAAAATAGCTTGGTTGATTTGAGCATCAGCCCCTGACAGGGGTGGCCAGGTGAATCCTGGTTGGGGTGTATGAAAGATTCTGTCTCAATATTTCCCCTTCTTTCACTTAAAAAAAGAGAAATTGTTGGGATGTGTCTAAAATAATAGATAAAAACCTAAATATAATAAGAGAAAAAATTGGTACAATGGCTAAATTTTGAAAGTCTTTATCTTATAAGAAAAATTATAAGACAAAGACATATTGGATTAAAATATTTGTTATGTATAAAATTAACAGAGTGATATAATCTTTTTTATAAATAATTTCTGCCTGACTGGTGGAGGCTTAGTGTATGAACATTGACTTGGGATGCTCAAGTTCCAGGTTTGGAACTTCAAGGTCACCAGTTTGAGTGCAAGCTCATCAACTTAAACTTGGGATGACCAACAGGATCCCATAGTTTCTGGCTTGAGCCCTAGGTTACTGGCTTGAGAAAGGGGTCACTGACGTGGCTGGAGTCCCATGGTCAAGGCACACATGAGAAGCAATCAATGATCAATTAAAGTGACACAACTTGGAGTTAATGCTTCTCATTTCTTTCCCTTCATGTCTCTCTTGCTCTTTCATTAAAAATAAAATAAAAGATCTAAAATTGACAAAAATATCAATAAGAAATTTACTAAAAAATGCAACACTTGTATAATAAAATAAATTGACTTTTTAAGAAAGTTTCTTTTTAATTATCAAAATGTTATAAAATTTTATAATGTCCAAAATCTATGTGGCTGTGGTCACATATATATTGACAATAAATCTTAAAAATTAAATGTCCTGTGACTTAGCTATTCTACTTCTGATCATTTAATCCATAAATATGCCCCACAATAAAAACACATATATAAAAATTAATTGTAGCACAATATGTAATAATATACATTTTTGAAGAACCCAGGTATCCATCAATAAAGATTAAAGTTATTCATCATATATTTATGATACCTATATATGATATGTAAATATATGAGTATCTTAAGTTTGTCTTAAGGAATAAGCTAGAGAAATTGAATATATTTTTATTTGAAGAAAGTATGTTGAACAATGTACCTCATTTGATATAAAGAGCAAAAAATTATTAATATATAAACAAAATAAATATTTAAGGAATAAGTATACATCTCTTAAAAAGAAATTTTTATAAGATAGAATTATTAAAGATATTCAACTTCTAAAATATAATTTTCTATTGCTTGAATTTTGCCGACATTTGTGTTACTTACTTTAGTTTGAAAACAATATACATTGGTTCAAAAAAATTTAAACATCTCTCTAAAAAAGCATTTTAAACATTCAAAACTGGTAGAACTTAGATGAGAACTCTATTTGAAAATCAACTTCATGAGAATTTTATGACTATTAGTTGTTTAATCTACACATTTTTAAAGCATCAACGTATGGCAAGATAACCAACAATACTATTAAAAAATTCTTATTGTTTATAATCCTTTATTTTAAGGTGAAAAAGAGAGGAAATAGTAAGGCAAACTCCCACGTGCAGCTAGACGGGGATCCACCTGCAACGGACCTGCAGCCCATGCTCAGCAAGCCAAGGTCCATGCTGGAAGCAAGGGAGCCACTGGCTGCAGGAGGGGAAGAGGGACAGAGAGAGACCGCGGAGCGGGAGGGGGGAAGCAGATGGCAGCTTCTTCTGTGGGCCCTGAGCAGAATCAAATCCAGGATGTCTATATTCTGGGCCCACACTGTACCTACTGAGCTACTGGCCAGGACTCTTTTTTAAGATTTTTAACAGAATACTTTATATAAAAAGAAAATCAACAAAGTATAGTTAAACTCTCTCTTTAAAAAGAGACCCATTAAAATTATTTTTCCTACTGAGTGTGGAGTAAACTTAGAAATGTGCTATATCTTATGAAAAAAATTTCTGGAAAACTTAAGAAAATAATTCTAAAAAAACCCAAAATCCAATAAAAGGTAATTGTTACTTTTTTCAAACTTTTTATAATGGTTACTCTGTTTTTCCACTTATGATTTTTTCATCACATTTTACTGTAAATATCAAGAAAAATAAAATTTAAAACATATAGGTGCTTTTAAAAAGTCAAATAAATTTTTTCCCTAAAATTGCATTGTCACCAGTGGCTGATAAGTCATTTGTTAACTTTTAAGTGATCATGGGTTATTATTTTTCTTCAGTAAAATGTAGATTTTACAATAGATATTCTCTTTGGAATTTGTCTGTTACACATCATTCTACTGTTTTGTTTTGTTTTTTTTCCCAGCCAGACATTATATTATATATAATAAAATAATGTTTTGACTGGTCTTGTTTCTAAGTAACTATATAAGCCTCAATATATATTTAAAGTTATGTAAAATGCAATGTAATACTCAGATTGCAGCATAATTCCAGAAGATTTCAATAATAATTTGAGATTTTAATAACAGATATTCAAATTGTGTGATTTTTTTAGTCAATAGGAAAAAAACTACAGTTCTTATATTTAACGTTTCTCAACCACAGTATAACTAGCAATTTTCAGTTAACAAATACGGTCTCTGAGATGACACAAATATAAAATGGAATACAATCTCTATTGTATAACATTAACTCTTACTCAATCATTAAACAACGAGAAATATTAGGCTGTTTTTGTTATGGATTAAAAAAATGCTTTTGGAAACAGATAAACATTTGTCCCTGCTGGAAGCTACTTCAGCAGTAATGCATCATTATGCCTGACCAGCCCTAGAAACCTTGGGAAGGCAAAATATGTACACGTTGGTTGTTAAGCATATGTGATATGTTTTGCTTTGTCACCTGGCAACCAAAAGATTTTTGAACTTTGCCAAATCCAAACTTTTGAGACTTATAAATTGCTTAATTTTAATTTTCATAGAATGTAACCCAAGATATATTTTTGTTTGGAAAGTTAATTGATTTATTGAGTTCTGAAAGATTTTATTTAACTTAGTTTTCTTTAACTTAATTGTTAGGCATGACAACTTCAGATTAGAGTCCATGCTAGTTATTTAGAACTACATGAATGGCTGATAAATTTTTTAAATTACATCAATTTCACATCTTTATAGTGTCTTCCTGTAGACATGAAAGTGAAATGACCACAGAAGAAAGAATCAGAGGATGAGTGTTCTAATTTTGCTTAGCGCTTGAGACTTCAGAAAAGCAAAAGCATGAAATTTCTCTGGTACCAGTTCTTCATTTATAAATTAGAGTTCATTGAAAAAGTTCAAAGACTCATAAAAGGCATTTGAGGTACATATTTCTTTTTTAAATGGGAGAAATGTAAAAGATTTTCAGTCTACTGATACATGAGTGTAGTTTATAGGCCTCACATTCTTACACAGTCAATTCTTGACTCCCTATTCCACCCCCTAACCTGGTACTCCTGGTAACCAGCATGCCCTAATCTATACCTAGTACTCCTAAAATAGAAATCTCACTAAAAATGCTTTGGAATTGTTATAAATTTTTATAAAGTATATATATTTCTTATTGTTCATTATCAAAGACACTTAATCATTTCTCTTTTCATTTAATTTTAGAAATTTTGTCTATCCTAACTCTTATTTCATTTTTCATATCTCCTAAACATAAAGTATACTACTTTAATTCAATTTAGTTACCTGTATTTTCCAAATAATGGGTCATCCTGAAACACTGAACTAAACTGTGGAGTCAATTAATTGCAACTGACAAAGCTTCTATAATTACCATCTTTATAAAGCACCCAAATTGCCTCGTGAAATAATACCTCAAATAAGAATGGCTAGTTTCATTATCCATAACATCCAATTTAGTGAGGTTATATCACTCACTGTGATATTCAAAAGATTTGGGGCCTGTAAGTAAATATTTGTCACTGGAGCCATCAGCTGATGGCCAAATAGACACCACAACACTACATAATTTCTGTTTGTTCAGAGAAAGACTATTCAGATTTTTATTATTCTAGTGATAAAAAAATTGTTCTTGTTACTTGTTCCAGTAAAAGATGGAAATATTCTTAAATGTAAAACAATAATAGTAGCTCCTTCAGTGAGAGATGCACCACTTAGTAATAATGTGATACATTTTGAACAGATCTCTAGTTTTTCAAAGACAAACATCAAATAGAAAGAAAAAGGTTATGTCACCTTCACCCTCACAGTACTGTCATTTATATGCTATCAGCTCATTAAATTCACATTAAGATACTCCATGGGACTTGAGTTGCTATTAGTGCACCTAAAATGGCATAACAAAATCTCAGTTCACTTTAAGAGGGATGGCATTGCGACATTTTGTATTTCATCACTGAGTTATTACAGTCTCAGATGCATTCTGCTGTGATGGTAATGGAAGGAGGAGTACCAGAGAGGAAAGCTGTCCATTTGTTGTACCTCAGGGAGAAAAAAAGCAAAGTTTGATTTAAAAAAAAAAATTAAGGAAGTGAAAGTAAAGCCTTTATAATTTAACCCCTGTATAAAGGCTGAAAATGCGCAAGTAAAGGCAAATGTTACATTTTATGATAGGCTCTAAGAAACTTAAGGTAAAGTGAATATATTGAATGCCTTAAGAGTTTGATTGGTTTGTTAGTTTATGTTGACAGGTGGATGACCTTCTGGGATTCCCATTACCTTTAATAAGTACTCACTGGTAACATAGCACTGTCCTTTTCTATTATATTATCACTGGTTATGTCCCCATAAAAAATATGGGTAACCTCTCCAAGGTAAATGATCTTGTGACAAGTATTGTGAATAGTGATAGATCTCTCCATGATAAGCGAAGCATTTAATGATGACAAACAAAAGCTTGTTGTCTCCATTCTGCTATATTACATACTTCTATCCAAGATTTCATGAAACAATTTTATCACCATTTACAGTGATCACATTGTGCATTTATCAAGAGCAGAGTCACCACTGAAAGAAGTCTGGTATAACAATGGATTACATGTGATGGATTAATATTGCCTCTGAAAACCAGGACACTTAGGAGAATATTTTTGTATATTGAACCAAAAGAAATAACCACAGCATGTGCCTGATACAATATGCATATAGGACAGGAGAAATAAATATGTTTATTATGAGATGAAATCATGTTATAGTTTAAGCATATTCTTGTCTAAAGATTATTTCTCAGTGATAAAAACAGACTTTTTAAAAAGTCTGATTAGGCCCTGGCTGGTTGGCTCAGTGGTAGAGTGTCGGCCTGGCGTGCAGGAGTCCCGGGTTCGATTCCCGGCCATGGCACACAGGAGAAGCGCCCATCTGCTTCTCCATCCCCCCCCCTCCTCTCTGTCTCTCTCTTCCCCTCCCGCAGCTGAGGCTCCATTGGAGCAAAGATGGCCCGGGCGCTGAGGATGGCTCTGTGGCCTCTGCCTCAGGTGCTAGAATGGCTCTGGATGCAATAGAGTGACGCCCCGGATGGGCAGAGCATCGCCCCCTGGTGGGCGTGCCAGGTGGATCCTGGTCGGGCGCATGTGGGAGTTTGTCTGTCTGCCTCCCCGTTTCCAGCTTCAGAAAATTAAAAAAAAAAAAAAAGTCTGATTAATTTTAATTTTAAATCTTTATGTTGTCCTGGGTCTTATCTCAATGTTTCATGACAGAGTTTATATTATATCACTATTTGCAACATTTTAAAAACTGTATTTATGCAGGTATTTTAGACTTAATAACTATTGCTTTTTTGCATCATTTATTATATAAATTTTAAAAATTTATCAAATATAGAGAAATATATAAGTCCCTTTTGATTGTTGGAGACTAGAGTTATTGCTTAGAGCTATAACTGTGTGGTTGGCAACTCCAACCCTTTGAATATAGGTTTTATCTCCTTAAAAAAATGAAAGGGTTGAGCTAGACAATTACTAAGATTCTCTACAATTCTCAATATTGGTGTATTGTGGAAAACAAACAGTAGAATTTTGGAAAGTAAGACCCAGCAAGAGTCTGGAGTATTGGTCTTTACTTTACTATTAACAACCTACTTTACCTAAATTAGCCATTTATCTACTCCATATTTTAAAACTAAGGCCTCTCTATAAAAAAAGCAAAATACTTTCCTGAGATCTAAAGCCCTATGTCTTTTTATTCTCTAACACTTATCCAGCTCTATTACAATTTTAACTGGTGATATTAGACAAAGTACTAAAGCATATGGAACACCCATCATTCCCCTTGCAAATTACATTTAATATATCAATTTACTTTCCAGAGACTATCAAATATTGTTCCATATGGTACCAAATGAATAGTTGTGACTACATTATCTAGATACAAACTTGTAAGACACCTAGGTTTATTTTTGCCTCATTTTATACCACAGTTACCCAGCACATTTTAATCTCTTACCTTCAGCTCAGTTTAATTAATAGGTTATCTGCCTAGCAAATACTCATAGTCACCTGAGTTCATAATGATCTTAATAAGATAAAAAATCAGATCTGCACAGGATAAATGCCATGCAAGGTGATATAGTAGAGAGCTATAATTAGGATACTCTTAAACCTCATGACTTTCAGTTCAATGTTTATCTCGCCAGTGTCCTGTGAGTCAGGGTTCTCACCTATTGTTCTCTTTCAGCTTTCACATGGTTGACAGCGGGGAGATTTGCATTCAATACAAAGTGAATTATTATTGTAAAATGATAAGACTTTAATGGTAGGATATTAAGAATCAACCAGCATTGAAAAACAGTTTTTCAAGAAAAACTGATTCATTTTTTGTACCCTTTGACATGAATAAGTAACAGATGGATGATGGTTTGCTTAACCTGAGAAATTCTAATATACATTTTTTGTTATTATTCTATTTTGTTTAACATTTCTTCAGCTTTGGTCAGAATAGAGATCAATATATTCACAATATACTTCTTTCCAAGACTGAAATACTAAAATATTTTATGCCCAAGCATTGTTGCATTATATATACATAAATTATATATATATATTAGAAATTAAATATATATATATATATTAGAAATTAAATTTAATAGGGTGACATTGATCAATAAGAATACGTAGGCCTCAGGTAAATATCTCCATAGCTTTGAACTGTTGATTGTCTTGTGTGCCCATCACCCAAAGTCCACTCATTTTCAGTCACTGTATATTTTCCCCCCTTACTTCCTCCCCATCCCTCTCCGACTGGTAACCACTTCAGTTTTATTTACGTCTGTGAGTCTTGTTATAAAGTACTGCACCCCAGATTCTGAAAGGCACTGTACCTCATTTCATTGAGTTCATGTAAAGACACCCAGTCCAGATAAGTTTTGAAGAGTTTTATTAAATGAGGAAATTTATTAAATATGCTGGCTGTATATAGCTTACAAGGGGCAGTCCCAAATCGTGTGCATCTATAATAGTCTAGGGGCTGGTTATATACCCTTAATTATACATAGGTGGGGAAAAAGCCTGACATCACGTCATAAGCTTATATAACCTTTGTTTTCTCCTATACAGGTTTGGGAAAAGGATGAAGGGAAGAGGGATGGGACACAATTCATTAGCAAGTTTATAACATCTGTCTATATTAGGGGTAGTCAACCTTTTTATACGTACCGCCCACTTTTGTATCTCTGTTAGTAGTAAAATTTTCTAACCAACCACCAGTTCCACAGTAATGGTGATTTATAAAGTAGGGAAATAACTTTACTTTATAAAATTTATAAAGCAGAGTTACAGCAAGTTAAAGCATATAATAAAGTACTTACCGAGTATTTTATGTCAGATTTTTGCTAAGTTTGGCAGAATAAATCTTTATAAATAAATCTTTTATTTATACTTTGGTTGCTCCACTATTGCCCACCATGAAAGCTTGAATGCCCACTAGTGGGCGGTAGGGACCAGGTTGACTACCACTGGTCTATAGGATTCATAAAAAGACATTCCTGCACATTAAAACTTACAAGGTAACACAATGGTAAAAATGTCACTTTACATATTAAAAGACATTCCTATATTTTCTAGTCTTCATTTGCTATTCCTTTGTCCAGAGATACATACCTTATTAACTACATGCTTTCAGGAGGGGAGAGGTAGTTTCCATGGGTACAAATGCCTCTACATGGCCCATTAATATAAGAAAAGGTTTAATTTAAACTTTCTCTGCCTGCACCTGGCTAGCTATTCACCCATTTCCCCACAGGTGTGGTGGAAGATTAGAGAGTGCAAGTCTCCTTCCTGTCTGCATTTACAACACAATGCCACCCATCTTGGTTTTATGCTAATCACACAAGTACAAAGATCATTTACAAAATCTCTGCACACCTAGCCCCAATTAATAGAATGTTCTTCAAGCTTCCTAAAATATTAATATTAATTTTGTAGATTTTGGTCCCTTACAACAGTCTCAGTTTTATATCATACCTATGTGTGATATAAATTTAATATAGTCAATATACTTGGAAATGCATTCTGAATCTTACTTGTTTTCATGTCCTCAAGCCAACTGCAAAGCCTGGGCATAAGGCAGAGAACTTACAAACATCTTCTATGCCGACTCATTGAATAAGATCACGTTCAAAGAGGCTGGTGTTTGCAATTGTGTACCACTTAGATGTATCCACTTTTTAAAACTTTTGTGTGTGTGTGTGTTTCTGTATCTCTATGCCAAAAAACAACAGAGAAAGTATTTTAGTTATGTAGTAATATAGTCTGTACTTTGATTTTATGCCTCAAATAAAAAGTACTCTAAAATGTATATATATGATCATTAAATGTCCCACATGAATTGAAGTTGCCGTTATTCAACACAAACAAATGAGATTCACCAGTTGTAGAAGTAATCTTATGTAAGAGGCTATTTTACATGTCTCCATCATGAGATAAATGGGTCTCCAAATTCTACTAGGAGCCTGTGGAACTTTCCTAAACCCAACAGGGAACACAGTAATCAGAAATATAGGCAATGAAAGATAAGCTAGAAAGTAATTAATTGTGTGAATATACCTATCATAAAAAATGTTATCACAAAGTCTTTTAATAAATAATAAAGAGTATTGTTTTATTCTGTTTTTAAGAAAAAGTAAATACTGAAATCTGTCAGTGCTTATTCAGCAATGATTCAGAAGGAAAGTATAAAGTTTAATGATGTTGCTCTTAACTTCTTGGCAGATATAAACCTGGAGTGCAGAAGTATATATCAGCCTATAGCTAATTGAACACAATATTCCCCAATATCATACAATTCCTTTTGTTTTGCCTCTTGACTCACCACCAAAACCATCTAATCTTATTTTGATTTCCCAAGAACACTTTTTTACTGGGAAGTAGCATGCACTTGCCAGCTGATGCACATATTTTGTTACATAGTCCAGTGTGTTGTTCTGTGTAAGTGAATAAATTGGCATTCTGACTTATAAATCTTTTTCCTGTAAGCTAATCTAGCATTAATGAGTCCTCTAGAGTCTAAGTGTTCCTGGGAAACCTGATAAAATAGTGTTTTTGACTAGGCGAAGGATCCACACCCTGGATCCGAAGTAATGCAAAAAAATATTTATGTGACATATGTTCCTGCTGGACAGAGCACTTCAGCCATCCTCTGACCCTACTCCTGCTAATTACAACTCAGAGAAGCCCTGAGGATGACTATTCCCGAGTAAAGAAGACTAGTGCATACCTTATCTACTCCTCAGATACCATATCTACTTCTTTAGAGGGTCACAATGTATTTCAGTTAATAATGAAAATATAAAAGATAAGTCTAATTAATATTGCAAAAGCCAACATCTTTCAATACTCCAACTTATTTCAAGTGATCCACATCAAACTTTCTGGGACTATTCTCTTACGGCCATTCTGTTGGGGGATATTATTGTTCTAGGGATCCTGAAGGATACTTAGCATGCAGTTTCCCACTGGAGATTTTTATTTCATTTGCATATAGATATAAAGAGAAATGTTTCAGCTTACAAATCCCAATAATTTTGTCTCCTAATATCATGATCAAGTTAGTTTCAGGTGAAAGCTGCATGAGTTTGTTTCACGCTAGTGCTTGGATGTGCCTTCACATTGACCTTCTTCTATTTAGCTTTATTTTTTTTTTCTTTTTTAAATAAGAAAGTTTGTTCTCAAGAAAGAACCCAGAATATGCCATTTAGAATAACTGTGGAATATCAGTCAGGATAGTGCTGTTACCAAACTTTATTAGAGTTAAAACTATACAAAATCAGACATATTCTATTGTGTAGGGCTCCAAGGGATATCCAATAAATACCATCCCTCCTCCCTATTGGAGTTCTGAAAAAAATTAAGAAATTAAATAAAGCAGTTGCAGATGGAACCCAATTATCACCCTATTTACTGAGAGAAGTCAGATGGGAGTCCCTGGATTAGAATGACAAACACATGGTCTTGTCTATTGAACTGTGGAATTTAGGTTGAATTACCACCATGGGCCTAGTAGATTGGACCGGGCAGACAGGGAAAGGCAGCCACTGTGGAAGTAGAGACACTGTGTTCTCCCTGTGGGAAAGAAAGGGGCAGAGTTGTCCTGAGAAACGATCTTTTTTCCACAAGTGAAGGGCCCCCAGTTGGGGTGATATGAGTAAAGGGGTGGAGTGTCTTCTTCCATGTGCAAGGGAACATCAGGACTGGAGAATAATAGTAATCCTTTACACACATTACTTCTAGTAGTAGGACAGCTAAACTATGAAACCTAAAGTAAACGTTAAAAGAAATAAATATCACTAACATTTAAGCACAGTAAACTCTTCCTACAAGACAGGGCTGGCAGAGATTAGTTAAGTGAACAAAGCAAATTATGTAAATATGCCTATTGCTGGACAAGAGAAGCAAGGACGAAGATGGAATGAGATAACAACTTTTATAAATGCAGAAATGTAAAAGACTTATTTGCCTTTTCTACTAAGTAATGCACTGATACTGAAGCAATAGCATTTAAGTGGGATGTATTCTTAGGACTGGCACACTATGCTTTTTATTCTGTTTTGTTTTGATGTCACATTTATTCTGTTTTCTAATATTTCAAATAGATCACTGGTGTGCAAATTAATGGTTTTAAAAATCTGAGTATTGAATAAGTTTTAGCTTGGACTATCGAGTTGTCTAAAATTACTAAGTGTAATCTTAAATTTCAGTCAGGTGGTTTACTTTAAAATGCATAATATTACAGATTATAATTCATTTTATTAAGAGGAACCAATTTCTCTCTCTTTTTTTTTTAATTTTTTTGACACAGAGAGAGTCACAGAGAAGGACAGATAGGGAAAGACAGACAGGAAAGGAAAAAGATGAGAAGCATCAATTCTTTATTGCAGCTCCTTAGTTGTTCAGTGATTGCTTTTTCATATGTGCCTTGACTGAGGAGCTACAGCAGGGCAAGTGACCCCTTGCTCAAGCCAGCAACCTTGGACTTCAAGACAGAGACCTTTGTGCTCAAGCCAGCGACCCCTAGCTCAAGTTGGTGAGCCCATGCTTAAGCTGGACGAGCCCGCACTCAAACCAGCAACCTCGGAGTTTCTAACCTGGATACTCCATGTCCCAATCCAACGCTCTACCCACTGTGCCACCACCTGGTCAGGACAATTTCTTTTTTTATGTCCAGTGTTTATTTCTTTAAACTTACACATTTTTGTATGCTTACTCAAAAACTACTAGTTCCCTAGTTATATAACATGCTCTGCCTGTGCTATAATCAAATAAAATATGACAAGTTTTTGCTTTCAAATAGTTTTCATTCCCCTAGGAAAAGACACAAATCACTGATTATGATACAGTGTAAGAAAAGCTAAAGTAGTGGTAAGTCTTGTGTGGTTTGAGAGACATAGCCACCATATGAGACTGAGACATCAAGAAAAGTGGGCAGATTAAGCTTGAGCTAAGGTTTTCATTTGTGCTGTTTTTTAACTTCCACTTTTATATAATTTTTAAAAAGATTACTCTGAATCATTTGACAGTAAATTAAAGATGCCATGCCTCTTTACATTAATATTCTTGTGTGTGTGTGTGTGTGTGTGCGCGTGTGTGTGTGTGTGTGTGTGTATTTTTTAAGGGAGATCTCTTACCTAATTATACTGTAGTGATCAAGACCATGAAATTTAATACTGAGATGGTGATACATTACTATTATCTAATTTGTAATCTATATTCAAATTTTTTCAATCATGCTATAATGTGCTGAATTTGGTTTTCTCCAGTACAAAATCAATTCTGGGATTTCTTGTTGTAATTAGTAGCCATATTTCTTTAGTTTCTCTTTCTTAGCCTCCATCTCGATCTTGATATTTTGAGAAGTATAAGACAGTATTTTGTAATTCAATTTGAGTTCACTTGATGTTTTGCATGATTAAATTCATATTCGAATATCTGGCAAGATCACCAGAAGAGTGATATTGTGCCCTTCCCAGAAAGCCTGTGATGTTCAATTGCTCTAATTGATCACGTGATTAACAGCTTGTTTACTAGGTATCTGCACTGTGAAGCTACTACTGGTTTCTCCTTTGTACATAAGTCATGATTATTTTGGCAGACACAACACAAGTAGTTAAAACTTCTAATTAAGATTCAGTATTTATTTTCTATTTTGGGAGTGTTATAAATAAAACTTCTATGGAAAATGCCAGGGACAGTTTCTATTTATACTGGGTCATCAGGAAAAGTCTCACTGATAAGGTAATTATAACTGAAAGAGAATAACTGTCCTTAGTGTGGAAACCACTTTGAGTCAGGAATTCTTATTTGGATAAGTTAGAATATATTTGGTTGCAAGAATCAGAATTCTCAACTCAAAAAGGCCAAAATAATGGAGGTTTTCTTACCTATTATAAGTGGTCTAGAAATAAGCTCTCTCAGGGTTAATATAACGGCTTAATTTTTTCATCAGAAAACAGGACTTCATTTTTCTAAAGCCATCATTCTCAGTATATTCACTCTGCTTCACTCAGGTCTGTTTCACTGTGCTCACGAGATGCCTCTCCTTGATTCTCAGCACCAGGATTTTGTTAGTGAAGAAGGCAAACTGACTATTAACCAAGCAAAACAGTAAGTCTCCCACATTAAAAAAAATGGAAAGTATGGAAAGGAATTTTTTCTTCCGCATTCTTTAAGTAATACATTTATTGCAAGGTGTTTGCTTCTAAGTGTCTACTTCATAATTTTGTGTTTAATTGATCACTGTATCATAAAATATCAACAGTAGTTTGCTTCTGTTCAATATGTTACAACTGTCCTTTGACTAAATGGAAATATTTCCATCTCTTCCAAAAGTGGAAGATAAGTCCCGTTATTTCTCATATTTTTCACAGGTTGATATAAAGTCATTTCTTCTTTTATAACAATCCTACCTAAATATATGTTTTATTTTTTATTTTTTTGTATTTTTGGGAAGTTGGAAACGGGGAGGCAGTCAGACAGACTCCCGCATGCGCCCGACCGGGATCCACCCGGCATGCCCACCAGGGGGCGATGCTGTGCCCATCTGGGGCATCGCTCTGTTGCAACCAGAGCCATTCTAGCACCTGAGGCAGAGGCCATAGAGCCATCCTCAGTGCCCAGGCCAACTTTACTCCCATGGAGCCTTGGCTGCAGAAGGGGAAGAGAGGAAGGAGAGGGGGAGGGGTGGAGAAGCAGATGGGTGCCTCTTCTTTGTGCCCTGGCCAGGAATTGAACCCAGGACTCCTGCATGCCAGGCCGATGCTCTACCACTGAGCCAACCAGCCAGGGCCTTGAATATATGTTTTAAACACTAAGTTGCAATTTGATTAGCACTAGAGTTGATATCTACAACTACCTTTGTCCACTTAGTAATTACATGTTACTTTTGTCTTCAACTCACTTTTGGGTTGGTAGAGGTTTTTCCCTGATATGATAACTCAAGCCTTTCTTATTCAAAGTTCCATGTTTTAATGGTTCTACTGACATAAATTCATTACCAGTTTCTCAGAGATTGTGTTATCTTTTATGTAGGATACTTTCTTGTGTCATCTTGCAAATGATATATAATAGAGCACTTCAAAATAATGCTTCTATTAGGAGTTAAAAGGATATAGAAAAGTAACTTAAGCTGAAATAATCAGGTTCTTTTGCAAGAATTCATAAATTACATATAAAATATTCCAGTTTCCATCTCAGTGGGTCTCTTGAACAGAGAAGATATGAAAACTTGAGATGGTAATGTGATGTTCTTCACCATATACTGAGATGCAAAGAAAACCAAGTCTCAGAAAAGAGAGATAGCCAGAGAGAGAGAGGGCAGACAGAACACAGAGCTTTCCTACATTCTGATGTTTATATATAGCGGTGGGCAAAGTAGGTTTATAGTTGTCAATATGCAAAAAACAAAGTTTATTCTTGTATTATTATTTATTATTGTGTTATATATATTTCCATATAAACAATTGTAAACCTACTTTGCCCATCCCTGTATGAACCTGAATATGCATAGGTTGTGGAGCCTGAGAAAGAACCTAGCAGCCATTTCTAAACAGAGGCCTCTCAGGCAAACTGTACTTCAGGGAGAAGAAGCCTTCATTGAACTGCCTACCTGAACTTTGTACCTGACATCTAAGTTACCCTTTATAAAGGAGTTTCTAGAATTATATTTCAACCAATAGGACTGAAGCTTTCCTTATCCAGTTGGAGCTGCACAGCTCTATTACCATCAGCATCTTCACTGACCAATCAAAGTGACTTCATTCTGATCAACTCTGACAGTGCCTTTAGGACCAATCAAATGTCAAAGATTTGGAGATTATATTTGCACATGGACAAGCCAATGGAAAACCAGAGCTGGAGATTTTTATCTGAATAAGTCACCTCCCTTCTGACTTGAAGAATACACTTTCCTTTTCCACCTAAGTTTGAAGACTATTTCTTTGGCTGGAGATGAAACATCAAAGATGGAACATTAAGATGTCTCACTGCTCACTGTAACAGAGTAGCGTCAAGTAGGTGGAGTGGAGCAGTACTGAGTGAAACAAGCACAAAGCAGACTGGCACAAAGCAGAGAGGAACAAAGCAGACAGAACAGACCACAGCAGAGCTGTCTAGGTGAATGGCGCCTTGCCCCAGAGCTGCCTCCTCCCAGGGTTGCCTCCTCATATCCAAGTTATATCACAGCCATGCTGTATTACTAATATTAAGCTGTTGGAACTGAATCAAGTTTCGTTTTTCACCACATCCCAAATTGGGGATTCATGTTGGTGTTGAATTGATGTCAAAATTGATAAGGTATATACATCTTATAAGTGGCTCTAGTCTTTCTAGATGATAGCTTGGCTTAATTCTTTACCTCGAATTATAAAATTTTCATTATGTTTACAAATAATCCCTCACATACAACCCCTTTAAAATCTCTCCTTAATGCCAACTATCATATTTTATTTGCATTCTGTGTGTTCTAACTCTACCATGTCTTTTTAAATTATTTCAACGTGGACATCTGCCTTCTGTCTCTGCAGTGTAACATATTCTTTCATGGATAAAATAAATTCATCTATTCTGTTAACTATATAAAATTATTTGTCCCCATGGTTTTGACAAATTCACCTCAATTTTTTTTTTTTTAGAATACAAGTTTAGAAAACCATTTTTGTAATAAATATAAAATATTTTTTACTTAAAAAAAACTATATGCACAAAATATTCAAGTTTCAGTCAGATAGGATAACTCAGAAGTTTGGTTTATTCTGGTGTTTAAAGGCTCTAGCAAATATGTCTAAATGCAAACTTGGGGAGAATTAAAATACTTATTATTTTTCTATTATAGAATTGAATTTCCAGATTAATCATTTACTATGCTTTGTTCCAGGTGGTTTTTTTTTTGAAATATCCTTCACACATTCATATTACATTGAAAAACACTTGACAAAAACAAGTTTTTTAACTAGGGCATTAGCAATAATTTTTCAATGGCAGACAAAATAAGAAACAATTACTTGTCAAAAGAATTTTCTTTTTCATAATATAATCACTTTTGGTCACAAAATGGACTTTCTTCATTGAACTATTTGTGACACTCTCCAGGCTGTCGACCTACCAATAAAGTTGTACTATTTTTTTAATGAGTATTTCATTGATTTAACATATGTTGGGCATTCCATGCTTGTATTTATTTTACTTAATTATAACTTCTTTGAACTTTTGCCCTGAAGTACTTTTAATGCAAAAGCAAAATTTTGAAATATTTAATAAATAAATAAATTTTCTTAGTACTATCATATTTTCCTGGAAGAATAAATATATTTCCCAAAATAACTCACTAAATCATAAATAGTAACTTTTATATTGAGATAATCAACAGTGATTTTAAGTAATTTAATGAATGAAAGAAGCCCTTATATATGTATACACACATTTGATGTATACAGTAATATACACATACGTGAATTCAACAAATATTTTTGAGTGCTTACTATAACATGAAAATTGGAAATGTAACAGTGAAAAAGTTAATAATTTCATTCTTGTCAATCTTATAATGGAGACTATGCAGGAAAAGTTTCAATAGGCAATACACACTGTGAAAATAATAAGGAAATGTTTGGGCAAGGGATATATGGCAATGTACATTTGTCCAGGTATAAGTCCATGACATAATTCTTACTCTTTCCTACTAGTCACAACTGTGCACATTTATAATTCCAGAAATACAAGGTTCTCCTTTACTAAACAACTCAACTTTTGCCTTAAAAATATAGTATTTTATTTCTTCACATCTACATGTAGATTATATCTTTTACCTAAAATGTCTATCCTTCTAAATCTCATTCACTTTGTAAAACTTAGGTGTTTTTTTTTTTTTCTTTTCTACTTCTGATCATGAGATTGGCACTAGATTTTTCCTCCAATCAAAAATATACAAGGCAGTTGTTTTTAGACATGGGACAACTGAGAGATTGGGATCCTGAAGAAAAGAGAAATATGCAGTGAGCTTCAAGGTCATCCCATATTTCTGCTTGGAGGCGTTTTACTACCTTAGCAGAGGGAGAAAGAGCTGACATGAGGGGGAGAGATCAGAATTCAAGGCTGTTAAAGTGAACTGCTTGGCAATTTGGGGGTAGGATTCTGGAGGGAAAAAAAAAAGGCTAAGGGGAAATGACCTCCAATGGAAAGTGAGAGCCAGAAGAAGTAATAAGGAGCATCAATCAAAAATAACAAATATAGCATTGCTCAACATCTGACCTAGTCTATATTTACTTCTTTTCTTATTTATTTTCTCCCCTTACAATGCACATAAACTGTGTAAAGGCAGAGCCTTTTGCCTCTTTTGTTCACACTATAGCCTTAATATAAGAATGACTGACACAGTAAGTGCTCAATAAGTATTTATTGAATGACAGTGAATTTTACATAACTAGAAGCCTCAGGATAGAAAAAGGTGAAGAAAAATTAAAACTATGATTTTCTTTATGATTTTATCAAGTCAGTTCTTATACATGTATTACTGTGTTCTCAAACTGGCTTTTCTTATAGCTAAAACATGATTGCCAATAGCTTTGCCTAGAGAATGTCTCCTTGTCTTTGTGCAGTAAAATAGAAAGAAATTCACTCCTCCATTTGTGGAATAAAATTCCTCTCTTGGGCTGCATTATGTCAAGAATCAACCTATGGAATAAAAATAACCATTGCTGGAATGCCATACAGTAATTGGATTAAGTCTGATTTCCTAAATCACTCACTGTTTGGGGTGTGGAAATGGGGATTAGACAATTAGTTTAGGCTGATCAGGATTAACATCTGGGGTTAGAAATGGAACAAATAAATTTCCTTGAGTCATACAGGTTTTATGGAGGAAGACTTGAAACCTGAAAAATCACAAGTTCCTAT
This sequence comes from Saccopteryx leptura, assembly GCF_036850995.1. NCBI lineage: Eukaryota > Metazoa > Chordata > Mammalia > Chiroptera > Emballonuridae > Saccopteryx > Saccopteryx leptura. The sequence goes on along the minus strand of NC_089509.1, from coordinate 30,057,026 downwards.
GAAAATAAAAGGAGGCAATTAATTCTGTCAAGTACCCAATATTTATTACACTCAATTTTTAAAAAGTTTTACTCTTAGTAATGTAATGAATATAAAAATAAAATTTTCTAAAAAATTTCTTTATTGTATCAGTTATAATTTTCTAAAATGAAAAATGTGTGAAGATGGTTGAGAGAACTTTTATTGACCAACCAAGAACATATAAACAAGTAAATACTGGGAAAAGATAACTAGATCTGAGCCTGTATGTTCAGCATTGTATTCATAGTTCTACACACAGCCCTTGGCACAAAGAAGATGCTCAATTATTACTTTATGAGTGAATGAACAAATACTGGTCTTTGTTTTTGTATGGAGAAAACCACAATCTATAGAAATGCACATTGCTCCCAGACAACGTTGTTGAGGTAAGATTTATCAGAATAATTCTAGAGAAAACAACAAAGCAAAGGACTACAGGGTTAAAGTCCACCATCTGGCTACATAGTATTTTATTTATTCACTCTGTTGTGGTTGTTTTTTTTTCTCTGCTTCTTTGGGTTAATTGAAGATTTTGCATTAATTTATTTTTATCTTTGCTATTAACATACTTTTATACATTTTGGTAATTGATCTATGGTTAAGATATACACTTTAATTAGAATCTTATTTTGAACAATTTCATGCACTGTATCACAACTAGTGTAAGGACCTTACAATCCTGAATTACCAGTTCCTCTCTCCCACCCTTTATGCTCTTGGTGTCATATATTTTACTTTATATTTTCTGTAAACACACAAAACATTGCTGACCTTTTTCCTTTGAAAGTCAGTTATATTTGAGAGTAATTAAGAAAAAAATATTTTACTTTCACTTATTCCATTCCAGTGTTCTTCATTTCTTGGTAAAGTTTCAAATTTCAATTTGATATAATATTTCTTCCACCTGATACACTTTCTTTAACATTTGTTTTAGTATATAGATCTGCTTGATAGCAACTCTGTTTTTGTCTTTGAAAACCTTATTTATACTTTATTTTGAAAAAATTTTTTTGCTGCGTAGAGAATTAGAAAAAAATAGTATTTTTTTTCTTTATGGTTTGCAAAGAGGATTGGCTATAATACATTTCTCTGATTTTAATGCAACTGATTTAAGGATTTCTTTTTCCTTTTATTCCTAATATTTTAAAATCTGATAAACGTAGTTGTGCTCACCTACTCTACATTCCACAGGGAGCTTATTTGTCTTGTTTGTTGTTCTTTGAGCTTCCTGGTGATAATTATTTGCAGAAAATTCTTATCATTATTTTTATTTCAAACATTTCTTCTGTTCCAATCTGTTCTGCTGCTTCTTCCTAAGATTCCAGTTAGACAATTCTCCATATATACACACACACACACACACACACACACACACACACACACACACATACATTTATTGTCTCTCAGCTATTAGGTGTTTAGTTTTGAGTTAGTTTGTTCATTTGTTTGTTTTTACAGAGACAGAGAGAGAGTTAGAGAGAGGGATAGATAGGGACAGACAGGAATGGAGAGAGATGAGAAGCATCAATCATTAGTTGTTGTTTTTTTTTGTTGGGACACCTTAGTTGTTTATTGATTGCTTTCTCATATGTGCCTTGACCGCGGGCCTTCAGCAGACAGAGGAACCTCTTGCTGGAGCCAGCAACCTTGGGACCAAGCCGGTAAGCTTTGCTCAAACCAGATGAGCCCGCGCTCAAGCTGGCAACCTTGGGGTCTCAAACCTGAGTCCTCCACATCCCAGTCCAACACTCTATCCACTGTGCTACCGCCTAGTCAGGCCATCTGTTTTTCCCATACCTTTTTTTTCTCTCTTTGTCGTTCAGGTTGGGTAATTTCTATTGACCTATGCTCAAGTTCACTGATTATCCTGTTGAGGCTGCTACTAAATCAATCAAAGACAACCTTATAGTGTATAGTATTACATAGTTATAGTACTACTATGCTGTTCCTTTCTAGCGCTTCTATTTGATTCTTTCTTATAGACCCCTCCCGTCTTTCCAATGAAACTAGCCATCTAAGCTTGCATGTTGTCCAACTTTTTATAAGATTGTATAATATATTAATCATAAAAAATTTAAATTCTTTGTCAGATAGTTTCAATATCTGTGTCTGTTGATCTGTGTGTGTGTGTGTGTGTGTATTGCTTTTTCAAATTGATCATTTTTTTTGTAGAAGGCCAAATGTCTTATGTAGGAAAGTAGAGGCTCAGGAAAATAGTTTTCATGCTTGTAAATAAGTATATCTTTCTTTCTGCTAAGTTTTTATTGTAGAGGTTTGTGTTAATCTAGCCAAAAGTTAAACAGTTGTGATATTGTTGCTTGTTTGCATTTAAAGGATCACAGTTTTCAAATTTCTCAGCAGTTCATTGTGCTAAAAGTAGAACTGGCTTCCTAAAGTTTCTTTCCTCAGTTTTCACTACATCTTCACCATTCAATCTTCCCTTTTGTGCTGTATCCCAGAGACGGCCTATCTATTGCAGCTTATCAATAGGTACTTCATTATGACTTTGACTTTATGCTCTTTAGCTTGGTGGCAGGATAGTAAAAAGGGTAGAATCCATAGTGGCTTTTAAGTGTTACTGCTCTTCCTCCAGTTATAGTCCTTGCTAAAAATATTACTGCTCATTTTCTAGGGCTAGAGGGGTGTTTGCTCTTTCCTCTGCTACATGCAATGAGTTTTCATCAGTGCCCTTAGAACAACAGATTTTGCTGTCCTTCTCTCTGTAGGAAGATAAAGGCTTTTGTCCTATAAAGGAGATAGGGGAGAGAAGTGGATTGGTGATGGGACATGAGGAATTGTTTCATGTCCCATTTTCAGTGTCTGCTTTCCTTCATAGTTTTACATAAGAGAAGTTGCCTCCAGACCCTCTCCTGTTCTTCTTTTTTGACATGTCCTGGGTTTCATGGATAAAAAGGCTGGTAGACTACAAGTTCCCCTCTCCCACATCTGTGCCTCCCAAAAGCTTCAGTTTCTCCCACCAGTCTGCACTTTGCTTCTAATTTAAATTATTCTAGCTGAATTCTTAGTGGAGTGGAGTGACATCTGCCTTAAGTAAGAAAATGCTTGCTTCTGTTTAATAAAAGTATGAATTTGAAATTTGTCTAGATATTTTATTTAGATAAATGTAAAAGCAGTACTTCTAGTTTTCTACATCTTGTGGTCAAAACGAAATTTGAACAAGACTACAGATAAATTTTTTTTTAAAAATTACAAGTTGTGCCCAAAGCACAATTTCTTTTTCTTTCTTTTTTTCTTTTTTCTTTTCTTTTCTTTTCTTTTTCTCTTTTCTCTTTCTTTCTTTCTTTCTTTCTTTCTTTCTTTCTTTCTTTCTTTCTTTCTTTCTTTCAGGAGGGGAGATACAAAGAAAGATTCCTGCATGCTCCAGGACCAGGATCTACTGCACAATCACCCCTGTCTGGGGCCAATAATCTATCCATCTGGGGCCATGCTTATAAGCAAGCTATTTTTAGTGCCTGAAGTAGAGGGTTCATGGAGCCATCCTCAGTGTCTGGGGCCCACACACTTGAATTAATAGAGCCATGGCTGCAAAAGGAGAAGAGAGAGAGAGAGAAAGAGAGAAGGGGGAGGGTTGGAGATGCCGATGGTCATTTCTTTTGTGTGCCCTGACCGGGTATTGAACTTGGGACTTCTACATGATGAATTGATACTCTACTGCTGAGTCAATCAGCCAGGGCCCAAAAAATTTTAAGGAATTAGTAATCCTCTTTATTTATCATGAAATTTGTGACTTGATGAAATGAAAATGAGGATTCCATTATAAATATATTAAGTTAATTGATGTCTTGTGACACTCAGGTTTACATCTTTTTCTTCATGAGGCTGTGTATTTCACCAACTATAGTTTCTGTAAAAGTACTTTAGTTTAAATAAAACATAATGCTCATGGTTTATTTTATTGACTAATTATTGCATTGGATATTTTCTGAAAAAAATAAATATCCTAGAAATTTTTGCAGAAGTTGTAATTGAAAGCAATATAAAATGGCACATTTTAACTTTTTAAATGTAGTGGCTGGTTAGTGTCTGCCTGGATTTTCTGACTAACTCATTTTCTGTCTGATCAAATCAAATGGACTCTAAAGAGAAAGGTGACAAATTGTGAGTGTGAAGACCATGTTAGGTTGACATGGCAAGAGATTAAAGTAACCAGATGGGTGGGCTGAAGCAGTAGAAACACAGAAAAGCCAGAAAAAAAACTTAAGATATGGCACAGGTGGTGCTTATGATCATTTATGAAGATGACATTTCTTTTTACATGTATTATTTAAGTGGTCTTTAGGTTTTAAATACTGTTTTTGTAATAACCAACATTCAAGACTTGATGTATCTGAGAAAAAAACATGATCTTTGAGAACCTGGAAAAGTATCTGATGATGCTGAAACAAACAAACAAGTAAAAAAATGGGTATGCTTTTCTTAGCTTCAAGTCCCTGTGAATAATTATACATTAGAAAAGCATTCTTTAAGTGTTACCCAATCAGCTTAAGATTCAGACTACATTTGTAGAAAATACTCTGCTGTTTGTATTTTAAAAATCACCTCAAAGTCTTATGTTTTTGAAAAAAAAAATTCAAAAGCCTCTTGGAGTTTTTACTCCCCGAGTCTAGTTGAAAAGAAAAATACACAACAACAATAAGATTCAAAAGGAGATTTTTAAATATTATTACGGCATTCCTCTTTCCTTTGCATCAGAAACCATAACTTTTTGTTCACAAACAAATCTAAAGATTTAGTTCATGCATTGAAAGATAAGCTGCCACTCAAATTTTCACAAAAGGCCAAAGCTGATTTTCAAAATTTACTGAAAGGTAATCAAATGTTCTAGAATGCCTCTGATTCAGCCAAGAGGTTCTCAGTGTATTATATCAACATTTAGAGATAATATGACAGGGTGTACTTAGAATCCATATTTAAATTTAAATGACTGAGAAATGTTTACTCTTAAAATTCAGTGGAACCATAAAAATCATAAAGTGTAAACTTACCCAAATGTAGTTTATGGATCAACCAGAAATATCTAAAAAAATACCGTAATATTCAGGAATTTTGGCCTTATCTCTGAGAGAGGATTTAGTACACATTTTGTGATTAACTAGAAAGTACCCATGGTTTTGTATCTTAACCAGAATTTAAAACAATTGCCTACATCTCAACCTGTGTTCTTTTTTCTAATTTTGATTTATAATCTTCAATTTCTAGGCTTTAATAATGTAAGTTAGTTATATCATGGTACAATGTTTAAAGTTTTTGTTTGTTTGGTTGTTTATACTGACAATTCCTGGCTTTTTTGTTTTACAATTCATCTGAAGAGAAGTGGGGCTTCTGTTGTGTTGCTAATTTATAAGATCACCATCTAGTGGCAAATTTCTTCCATTGCAAGCACCCAGTCCCTGGAGCCCAAGAAAGATTTCCAAAGTTAAATGAGGAGGCAAATCCATTTCAGACACAAAATGTAGCAGTGTGATTTGACCATATACAGCAACCTGGCACAAATGGTAACATATCTTCTAGATATATAAACATAAACTAATACCTGGAAAAGTAGAGAATTCCTGCTACATCATTAAACTTAGTAGTAGAGAATGACAGGAAACTGAACAGATTGTATATCACATTTTCTTTTTATCTTATCCCATTTACATTGTCAAAGTATCATATTGTAACACAGGAGGTCCAGACATGGGAAATGGATCCAGTGTTGTTGTGGGATCCCAAAGAAACCACAAGGAAGACCAGACAGAGTAGACATAGCCTTTATTATGTGCATACAGGGGCAGCACTGATGGCAACCGGTCAGTGAAAGTTTCAAGCTCTACTGGGTGAAGTTGTGGTTTAAATAGCTAAGCCCTGGTGTTACTCAAGTGAAACTAAGCAGGGAAACAGGTGGTAAGGGGAAGGGCAAGTGCCTGCTCTGTATTGCCTCTCCCTGAAACATATCTGGTGACTCAGTTCCATTGTTCTGAGTAAAACCTTAATTTCAGTTGACTACCTTTTATCTCATGGCCCAAGGTCAGGACCTGTGACCATAGTGCCATGTGGCTGGGGAGGAGGAGGGGCCATGATCAGCATCGACCCTTCACATGCTTCTACTTTTATGAAGAGAAACTTCATAAAAGAGCCATAAGGAATCAGGAATGAATGCTAGAAATAAGGGCAAGACTCTGCATAGGTTTTCATTTAATAGGGTTACAGATTCAGCTTACCTCCTATTCAAGTGGACAGAGAATTCCTCTGGAATCTACTTCATACTCCATACCTACTCCTTCTCTTTACTTACATTTCTTTAAAGTATCTTGGAATCTTCCTGCAAAACATAAACTTGTGAAAGTGATGTCACTTCTCTCTTCCCTGCCACACAAGCTGCTTGTTTCAGCTAAATTTTGAGATGTTCTTTTGGACTTTAGGCCCGTTGATTTGTAGTCACCTACATGTGAGGTGGAGTTTGGAGAAAGCAAGGATGTTACTCTCTGGCCAAATTAACACACATTAAGATTCTATTGTGCCTACAATTGTATTAGTAAGGATTAACTCCCATAAATTAATGTCACATGCTTTCTAGAAATCCCTTATTTATTACTTTATTTAAGAGGTGTATGGCCAGTAGCCGTGGCCACCAACACAGCCGCCTGGCCCGTGCAGGTTCTCATTTGATTCGGACAGATGGTAATGAGACAATGGAGCCAAGAACTGGTGGGCCATTACCTTTAATCCTAGCTTGCACCCAGTGGGCAAGTAAATGCACACAGTGGGAAAATGCTTCCCTTTTCATTCAGGGCTTCCAAAGCTACTGACTCATCTGAGTTTTCCTAGAATCAAAGGTTTCTACCTCACCTGCCTTATTCACCTCTGTTCCCCATCTCCTTCTTCCTGCACAAACTGGCTTCTCCTTCTGCACTCCACCATTTTTTCTGTCTCTCCATGCAATGCTAATTTCAGGAACCAAGAGCGAGCGAGCCCCTGGTCTGCCTCCATTTTATAGTGTAGAATTTAAAGCCTTTAAGCCAATATACAAATAAAGAAGTCTCTGATACAAAGCCACTTATCTGAGACATAAGTGGGATTCCTAATAAGAGTGCACCACCCCACATCATTTAACAGTCAAGGGTGTGGGGAAAAGCTTAGTTTTGAAAAGATCTTAGTATTAAAAGGGTGGAAAAGGCTTAGTCTTATAACTAAGCCTTAGGCTATAAGTACCTTGCCAGCTTACAGCCTATCTCCCACACCCAATGCAAACTATAAGTGAGCAAACATATATATCATATTTATAAACTTATTTAACTAACAAGAAGTCATCAATTATAAAATATAACTATTTTGTGTAGAAATAAGAAAAAATACTGCCAATTTAATCATGAATGGTCATCAATTATAGAATCAATTCCAATTTCAAAGACATTAAATTATATTTATTTTTATTTTAAAAATATGTTTGTATCCTTGAAATAAGATAAATAAAATTCTGATAATGAGAGAGAGAATTAGGAATGAAAACTATAGTAATATTAACAACTTTTAGGCATTCATATCAACCAGCTAAAGCAGAGCCCAGAGGAAATAGAACATAGGATAGTCCTGTTTTGATAGAGGAGGAAGAAGAGGAAGATAAACTACAACTGCTTCACAAGATTGACTAAGCACAGCTTTATTTAGACCATACAATCTTCTTGGAACAACTCCTTTCAGCAATGTTTATTTAAAGAGGTCATTATTTGAAGTTAGCATACTGAATTCCATAGCTGTTGACCCTTTGGAAAAATAACTGACTCTGAGAAAGGTTAGGAAAGGTGGAAAAAGTCTATGAATAAAACCTTTTCAAGCTAGAAAGAGGTCAAAATAGAACATGATCAAAGACACAAATGAAATGTCGAGGCATGCAGATAAAGGTAAAATAATGAGCACCAGAGACACCAATAAAAAGAGAAATGCTTTCTTAAGTGGCTAGGTGTGGCTGCACTTCCAGGAAAGAGCTCTCTGACATACTGTGGAAAGGACTTACTCAATCAAGCCTGTACATAGCAGCAGTAAAGAAAACAAAGAAAAAAACAGATGCTGAATTTCAATTCTAAACCTGGCCAACTTACCCTGGATGTTAGAGCTCAGAGTAAAGTTATGGAAAGAGATACCTTTTTGTCCTTGAGCTATATATTAGAATTTACAGTAACACAACTATCTTTTTAACTCAGAAAATAAAATAAAAAAAAAACAACCTAAAAATTCTCTTTCCACCCTCAAAAAAAAAAAAAATCTATAAACTGAATTACACTAAAAGCAAAACAGGATGTTATTGAAGATGTGTTTCAGGAGAATAACTCTGTGTTTTTTGTTTATTTATTATTATTTTTCTTAAAGAGAGACATGGAGAAGATGCAGAGAGATAGGAACATTGAGCTGTTTCTGTATGTGCCTTGAGCAGGGATAGAACCTGCAACCTCTGTGCTTCTGGATGATGCTCCAACCAACTGAACTATCTGGCTAGGTTTTCATTTTTTATTTACTTATTGATTTTTTTAAGTGACAGAAAGAGAAAAGGAGAAAGAGGGAAGGGGGAAGGAAAGCATTCATTTGTTGTTCCCCTCAGTAGTACATTCATTGGTGGCTTCCCATATGTGCCCTGACTGGAATTGAACTCACAACCTTGTCATTTTCAGAAGTTGCTCTAACCTACTGAGCTAACTGGATGGGGCCAAGAATAACTATGTTTAATACTAAAGAATTATACATCTGAAAGATTAGGAAAATACTTTTGCAATTATTTTTTCTCAGGGACCTGACACTCATCATCAAAGGATAATTTATATGTGTTTTCATGTGTTTGTGTGTTTAATTTCAAAATTCCAAGATAAAAACATCTGAGACATAGGGTGTTAACATATTATGTTATATTTCTTATTAGGTTTGTTTTATTTAATAGTTACTAAAGAACTTGAAAATCATTTAACAAAACCACATCATATGTAATTGATCTTGGAGGTTTGAGTTATGAAGAGAAGGATGAGGATCTTGACAAACTGAAATTTTAGAACTTAAAATATGTTAGATGCTCTGGTAAACATTTTACATACAATTTCTAAATTTTTATAAAAGCACTGTTAAATAGATATTATTATCATCTTCATTTTATTTATTTATTTATTTATTTATTTATTTATTTATTTATTTATTATTTTTTTCTTCTTTTCCAAGTGAAAGGAGGTGAGATAGAGAGACAGACTCCTGTATGCACCCTGACCAGGATCCACTGGGCAACCCCCATCTGGAACCAAGGCTCTCCCTATCTGGGGCTGATGGTCTGCCCATCTTGGGCCATGCTTGCAACTGAGCTATTTTTAGTGCCTGAGGTAGAGGCTCCACAGAGCCATTTTCAGTTCCTGGCTGATGCTCTTGAACCATTGAGCCATGGCTGCAGAAGGGGAAGAGAGAGAGAGAATGAAGGAGTAGGGGGAGAGGTGAAGAAGCAGATGGTTGCTTCTTCTGTGTGCCCTGACTGGGAATCAGACCTGGGACATCTACATGCAGGGCCGATAGTCTACTTCTGAGCTAACCAGCCAGGGCCTCATCTTAATTTTATATAAAGAGAAATTGAGCCTCAAAATGTTAGATAACTTGCTTAATACACATAGCTAGTCAGTGGAGAAACTGGGCCCATCCAAATTAGCTCTCTTAAAATTTATATGAAACCACAACTATATATATGGAAAGAAAAAAATTAACTGAATTGTTAGAAAAACACTAAATCGGCCCTGGCCGGTTGGCTCAGTGGTAGAGCGTCGGCCTGGCATGTGGAAGTCCCGGGTTCGATTCCCAGCCGGGGCACACAAGAGAAGCTCCCATCAGCTTCTCCACCCCTCCCCCTCTCCTTCCTCTCTGTCTCTCTCTTCCCCTCTCGGAACCGAGGCTCCATTGGAGCAAAGATGGCCCGGCCACTGGGGATGGCTCCTTGGCCTCTGCCCCAGGCGCTAGAGTAGCTCTGGTCGCAACAGAGCAACGCCCCGGAGGGGCAGAGCACTGCCCCCTGGTGGGCAGAGCATCGCCCCCTGGTGGGAGTGCCGGGTGGATCCCGGTCGGGCGCATGCAGGAATCTGTCTGACTGTCTCTCCCGTTTCCAGCTTCAGAAAAATACAAAAAAAAGAAAAAAAAAAAAAAGAAAAACACTAAATCAACTTTTTGTGTATTAGAATATTTTCCCAGAATCACTTAAAAAGTTGTAACATTTGTTGGTCAATTAATTAGCTTAGATTTTCTTGATTAAATTTGCATTTATTGAATATTTATGGTAAGACTGGTTAAATAATATTCATCTCATTTAATGTTCAAAATAACCATATAATGTAAAAATTTTAATAGTCACCATTTTAGGTTCAAAAAGTTGGTATATAATAGAGCCAGGAATCTAACTTCTGACTTTAGGCTCTGGGCTTTCAGTAACCTCTGATACCTCTATTGTATCTTTCACCGAGGAATGTTTAAAGACCTCATGACCGCCTTCAGAATATTTGCTTTTAATAATGAATACAGCATGAATGTCTATCTTTTCTGTACTCTGAATTTTAAGTGTCACAAATGGCACCTTTTCCTATCAAAATTTATTTATGGCTATAATTTTTAAAATTTAAATTATTATGAAGTAAAATTACTTTTATCTAGACTTAATTCAAAGTTGATGCCTAGCAATCACTGCATCATCATAAATATTACTGTATTAAAGATTTTTTCTTTTGTAGAATAAGATCAGAAAGTTAGTTACAGAGAACATTAACATCTTCAAGAAATATGAATTGAGCATATAGAGCCAGAATATGCCATCCAGCAAATCTCTTCATGCATTCACAAATATTTATTGAACATCAATGTATCATGTACTATTCTAGGTACTGGGAATACAGTAATAAACAAAATGTTGAAAACTGCTGCCTTCATGGAACTTACATAAATAGAGATCATAATGAGATAACAAATAAAGCGTATTGCATGCTACATAATGATAAATACTGAGGAACAAAAATGGGGTTAAGCAAAATTTTTCTGCAAAGGAACAGATTGTAACTATTTTAGATGTTATACACCAGACAGTTTCTATCACAACTCCTCAAAACTGCCTTTGTAGAATAAAAACAACTATAGACAACATGTAAATAAATGGGAGTTAGATTAGTGTTCCGATCTAACGGGGTGAAATAGAAGAGCCAAGTATGTGGTCATCCTAGGGCAAAGCTTTCTAGATGGTGAGAACAAGAAGGGCAAAGATGCTGAGACAGGAGCTTGCCTGGAGAGTTCAGAGATCAATGAATAGGCCAGTGTTGCAGAGCAGAGTGGGCTGAAGTGAGCAAGCATGTCACAGGAGATATGGTCAGATATACAGAGCAGAATAAGAATTTAGATTTTATTCTCTGTAAATAAGAAGTCATGGAAATATTTTAAAAAGAAGAGTGGCATGCTGTGTCTTATGATTTAAAACGATCTCTCTGGATCCTTTGTAAGTAGACTGAAGGGAGAGAAGAACAACAAGACTGATTAGATAGTGATTGCTTGTGGTTATTTGTGTGAGAGGAGATGGTTTTGGATCAGAGAGGATGTGTTCTAGTTGGTGAAAAGTTCTAGAAGGATTTGGGAGGTATTAATAACAGGATTTTCTGAAGGATATATAGTGTGAGAGGACAAAAAGATGCTGAGGATGACAGCTCAGACTTCAGCAGTAGGGACGGGAAAGACTGAGAGGTATATGATTTTTTTCTGAAACAAACACAGATTAGTTGCTCAGTTTTAAATACATAAAATGTTGGAAATGTCAACTGTGAGATATCAATTTATAAGTAATGCAGTGGTTCACTAACATCACAGGGAAATGCGGCAATGGGGAGAGTAGAATCCAGAATTTCCTTTGCTAACCGAAATTGGTACAGTCATGATTAAGCATCACTGGGACTTTGAATTAAGACAGACATGTATGAAACATAAAATTGGTTCTGCAATTTGATAGATATGCAAGCACTGATTATCATTTATTCTTTCTATGCTTTAATAGGCTCAATTATGTAGTACCAATTATGACAGTTATGAGAAATAAAGAAAATAGCCTTGGATGTGTAGTTCAGTTAGTTAGAGTGTCGTCTGATGTCTGATATATCAAGTTTGCGGGTCTGATCTCTGGTCAGGGCACGTGCAAGAATCAACTAATAAATATATAAATAAGTAGAACAAAAAAGTCAATGTCTTTCTTTCTCTCCTTCCTCTCTATCTAAAAAATAAAATAATAAAACAAATAAATAATAAATAAAATTGTTTAAAAAACACAAAAATGAACAAAAACAAAAACATTGAACACAGTGTCAGATAAATAATAAATGTTAAATTCATATTTAATATTTTTACTATTAATTATAAAAAAGTAAGTATGCTTTAAAGTTATTGCCTTTAATATATGAAAAATAATACTTTAAAAGTCATCAAGGAATAGGTAGTCTGCAAAGTATTAATGTTAGCTTTACAAAAGTTATAACCTAAGAGTTACTCAGCTTCTAAAAAGACAAGAATTCCTGCATTTGCACTCATTGAAAAGTCAAGCCACCCAAACAGGCTTGGCATTATTTTTTTGTTTTGCTGTATTTTAGAGGTAGATAGATTATCGCTACCTGCTAGCACAAAGAATTGAGGAAGGAATAAGAAAAGAAGAAATAAAGAAAGGAAACAAGAAAGGGAAGGAGGGAAGAAAAAAGTCTACAGTGAATAAGAAACAAGTTTCTGAGTGTTAGTATTTCTAAAATCTAAAAAATAGCTTGTGCATGCATTTATTTTTACAAAACTTTCTTCACCTTCTCTATCTTTTCTCACAAATTTATCATGTATCAGTTTGCAATTTATATCAGTTTGCAATTGTCAAATATACTGACTTATTTTTTAATGCAAGCAGTCTCCTGAGTGGTTTAATTACTTAATAAAACACAAAAATATACTGAAGTTTCTTTTTGTAGACCATCTACTAAATATCTGTATTGCTACTCATTAGAAGATAACAGTGGCATTGTTTTCATTAATAAACTCTGAAATTTGATATAAAATATTATTTAAGCTCATAATACATATTATTTGTGTTGAGGTTCACTCATTCAAAGGAATTTCAAGGACAAAAACATGAAAATGTAGAAATAAATTGCATAGAAAGTTTTTGAAATATGCAGTCTAACTGCCCAACTTTATATGGTCTAGTGTTTTCTTGGAAAGATAAATTTTCCTTAATATAAAAACTAGAAAGAATATATGTCAGAATAGAAATGTTCATATATGTTCTTGACCTAGTCATAATAAAATACTGTTTACCTTTAATTTTTAAATAAACAAACAAAAAACTATACTTGGCAAACAGTGCAACATAGTATAGAATACTGAATGCTTTAAAATGCTGGAATTTGAAGAAATATGGGTTTGAATGGCAACTTCATGCCTTACCCATGCCATTTAAAGTTCTTTAACCTTCTGAGTCATAGTTTTCATATTTGTCAAATAATTACAACATCTTACAATGGGCTGAAATGATTAAGGGAAAAATAAATAAATTCTCTTGTAAAAATATTCTGTTGTATTGAATAATGAGCTCTCATTCATCTTATTTAAGGAAATAAATACTATTATTTGCATTTAATGAATATTGCAAGCCAAAATCAGAATATTAAATGTAATAATTAAATTAATATCTATGTTAATTAATGTTTTTATTATAGCATTTTTATGGTAAAGTTCTCATTTCTTGCAAGAACATATTTCAATATAGATGATTCTCGAAATTGTATCTGTTGCTCTTCTCAAATAAAACTGTATAAATCACCATTGACTTAAATAAACAAAAAAAATCTAGTTCAATATTTCTAATTTCATATGGATAGAAATTAAGTTCTCTGCATGTTACAGGGTCTCTGTAAAAGTCTTCAGAAAAGTGTGTGAATGAGAGTAGAGAATTTGGCCCCATGATCAGAGAACTGTGCATAAAATTGTTAGAGGTATTTTTAAATTAATTTATATCATACCAAATTTTAAACCAATTAAAAACTCAGTATGGGGGGAAAAAGGCCTGCTGGGTAGCTCAGTTGTTCAGCGTGTTGTTCTTACATGCCAAGGTTGTGGGTTCCATTTCTGGTCAGGGCACTTAAAAGAATCAATCAATGAATGAAATGTATAAATAATTGGAACAATAAACTGATGTTTCTCTCTCTTTCTCCTTTTTCTCTCTCTCAAATCAATTAAAAAAACTTTAATGGCAATTTGGGGTAGGAGAAGGAGCATACTGTTTTACTAGTAAAAAGACTAACATTGGAATAAAATGGGGAAATATAATTGAAAATTTAATAATTAATCAATATTTATATGCATCCTTCTAAATTCACTTCCCTGTGTTATTTTACTAGCCCATATCAGAATAGTTTATTAACTAGAGTCTCAGTTTATTTTTTCCTTTCAAATGGAAAAAAAATGCTAGTGGAAATTTTATGTGTAACATAACTTAATTCTGGATTTTACTTTTGATTACAGCCAGGGTTTACTTTGATGTTTTCAAACTAAATTTCAAAGACCTCTTATTCTGTAAATTTTGAAGACAGAAACATACTGAAACTTTTATCCCACTTGGTAAGCAGCCATCCTTTAGTTTTATCCAAGTTTTCCCATGAAAACGCCAATCGGGAATAAAACTGACAAATATATTCAATCAAAGATGGAATTTTTTTGCTCTTAAGTTGCAAATGGCCTCATTAAAATGAAAGCACCACCTTAGGGACTGCATAAAGTGGAGTATTGGTACCTAAATGGTATTTATGACCAAGCTAAATGTAAAGTGAATTAAAATTTAAAGGATTATAGTCAGGTAGGCCACAGACATCTGTAGAGAAATGTCCATTAAGAAGATGAAAGAACCAGGGGTCCCTGGTGACAGGCACATGTCAGGTTAGCGGTCAGCCATACCTATACACTTAGTGCCACAGCAAATGAGAAACACATTGCCCAAAGAGGAAAGTACTTAAGAAAGATTTATGTTAGACTAAGGAAAAAAAAATCATGAATCTAACATTTTGGAATTCATATCCATCATTGTCATCAAAGTCAAAAGATTGGGGGAAATAAGATGTGAACTGATAATAAATATTATCACATATGTGTTTATAGATACTGTATACACTCCAACCCACAACTGTATTTATAAAATCCATTGAAAGCAAAATCTTTTAAGTGTCATAATGTTTATGGTGCTATACCATAAAAATGTACCTCTGGCGAGTTACAAATAAAGTCCTGATTAAAAGAAGAAGGAAATAAAAGAAGAAAGAAAGGAAGAAAGAAAGAAAGAAAGAAAGAAAGAAAGAAAGAAAGAAAGAAATGAAGGAAGGAAGAAAGAAAAGAAGAGAGTGAGAGAGAAAGAAAGAAGAAAAGAAAGAAAGAGAGAAAGAAACAAAGAAAGCGAGAGAGAGAAAGAAAGAAAGAAAGAAAGAAAGAAAGAGAAAGAAAGAAAGAAAGAAAAAGAAAGAAAGAAAGAAAGAAAGAAAGAAAGAAAGAAAGAAAGAAAGAAAGAAAGAAAGAAAGAAAGGGGAAGGAAGGAAGGAAGGAAGGAAGGAAGGAAGGAAGGAAGGAAGGAAGGAAGGAAGGAAGGAAGGAAGGAAGGAAATAAAAAAGGAAAGAAAGAAAAAAAGAGAAAGAAAGAAAGAAAAATGAAAGAAAAAAGAAAAGGAAAGAAAAGAAAAGAATGAACCTTTACGGTGCTAATACACCCAGGGATTTATTTCTTTCATAATGTGAATGAGTCACAAATTGCCACTACTTTTGTCATTGTCATATCACAATGCTGTCCTGTGCATGCAAGCATATAGTCATTACATCTGCCTTAAAATCAAAAAACGTTTTTTAAAATTTTTTTTCAAATATTTTTTGGATATTTGGGTTTTCTCTTTGAATAGCTTTCTTTTCTTTTTATGTTTTATAAGGTGCTTTTCTTTATTGAATTTACTTGGTTTACATTGACTAATTAAATTTATAGGTTTATAGGTGCTGTACTACACCATCTTTATACTGTATTGTGTATTTACCACCCAAAGTCTTGCCTCCGTTTATTATCATTTATCCCCCCTTTACCCTTTTCTACAATACATGTACCCAGTGCCCGTTCCCTTTGGTAATCACCATCCTGTTGTCTGTGCCTATGAGTTTTGTTTTATCTCTTCCCCTATTTCACCAAGCCCTTCAACTCCAATTCCTTTTGACAACTGTCAGTCCATTCTGTTTATCTATGAATATATTTCTATTTTGTTTGTTTGCTTGTTTGGTTCATTAGGTTTCACATGTAAATGAAATCATAAGGTATTTGTCTTTTAAATAGTCATCAAATGCTCTTAACTGATGACTCATGAACATGGGAAAATCGGTCCCTTAATTTTAGAAGAAACTTACATACTGCTTCTCTTTTCCTTCCCCTTCTTTCCCTCCCCTTCCTTCCCCCTTATCACTTTTCCTGTGGGTGGGAAACACTCACCACTAGTGTCCAATGACATACATTCACCATACTGTCTTTTTTTTTTTTTTTTAATTTACAGAGACAGAGAGAGAGTCAGAGAGAGGGATAGACAAGGACAGACAGACAGGAATGGAGAGAGATGAGAAGCATCAATCATTAGATTTTCATTGCGACCTTGACTGTGGGGCTACAGCAGACTGAGTAACCCCTTACTCGAGCCAGTGACCTTGGGTCCAAACTGGTGAGTTCTGCTCAAAACAGATGAGCCTGCGCTCAAGCTGGCGATCTTAGGGTCTCGAACCTGGGTCCTCTGAATCCCAGTCCGGCACTCTAACCACTGCACCATTGCCTGGTCAGGCTTACCATACTGTCTTGGGAAATCAGTTTTAGCATTTGATACAGCAAAAGATGATTGAAGTTGCTCATTGCAGGCCTTGCATTCTCTGACTTATATTAATAATCCAAGCATAACTGTTTTCCATTCTATACTTTTAAACACAGTTCATAGAGAAAATTTTCCCTATTAAGTATGCAATTCATATTTCCTAAGATTCATACTTCTAATTTCATTTTTAAACTTAATGACTAATGACCCCCAGAGATACCTATTGACAAACCAAAGCTGCCCTTATATATGGACTTGTGTTCCCACAACCAATTTTATTATTTATTTATTTATTTAGTGAGAAAGAGAAAGACAGACAGACAGATGGACAGGAAGGGAGAAAGAGATGAGAAGAATCAACTCATTGTTGCAGGACTTCATAGTTGTTCATTGATTGCTTCTCATACATGCCTTGATGGGGAATGGGGTGGCTCCAGCTGAGCCAGTGACCCCTTACTCAAGCCATCAACTATGGGGTCATGTCGATGATCCCACACTGAACCTGATGACCCTGCAATCAAGCTGGTGAGTCCACACTCAAGCTGGCAACCTTAGGGTTTAAAACCTGTGACCTCAACATCCCAGGTCAATGCTCTATCTACTGTGCCACCACCTGTTCAGAACCCACAGATACTTTCAAAAATTGTGTTTTTCAATTTTATTTTGTCTTGGAAGAGAAAGATCCTTTCATTAAAAATACTTTTTTGACACTTCACAGCCCATCTTAAATACTGTTTGGGTGGTCTTCCTTGTCTTTAAACTGGTTCAAAGGTGCTATTTGAGTTGTATCTGTTCCCAGTCTACTGTCATTTATTCCAATATACTTGCTTAGTAGATAAAATCTTTGGAACTGGAAATAGAAAGCGGAGGAGGGTGCTTCTAAAATGATCACTTCTCAACACCAGAATACTCTACTTTGTACAACACTTCCACAACCTCCTCAGCCTTATCTCTAGTCTTTCTAAAATTATCTCAGCCACATCCTAGAT
Organism: Saccopteryx leptura; assembly: GCF_036850995.1. Taxonomy (NCBI): domain Eukaryota; kingdom Metazoa; phylum Chordata; class Mammalia; order Chiroptera; family Emballonuridae; genus Saccopteryx; species Saccopteryx leptura. The sequence continues at coordinate 30,039,121 of NC_089509.1, read as the reverse complement.
TGTGTATTTGACTGATAACCAGTCAAACAGGAGGATATAGTTAAAGATGTATGGTAAACATATTTTTAAGATAGGATTTTGGGCAGAAACATGATAGACTTATTGAGGTAAGATATGGTGAGTAAATAGATTGGACAAACAAGTAATCTCAGGCAAACATTAGGGGTCTAAGAGAAGCAAAATGGGCCTAATTGACCAGGTGATAATTGGAGAAACAGAAGTACTCTATGATAATCAGAAAAACAAAATAAGGATGATTGGATCCCAGCCCAAAACAAACAAATACTTGGTCCAATATTTATATATAATGTGTAAATTTCTAAAATATGGTATTTTACTATTCCAGAAAATTATCCTGCCACTTATTTGCCTTTGGCATTTAAGTAGCTGTCTTCTGGGCAGAGGCATCCCTGACATGAACTACTAGCTGTGCTCTCTGATAGAAGCTCATGCTATGGCACTCTTACCCTCTCCACCATCAACATGAATTTGACATCTGTGTCTTTACTGCAGTACCTTGCTCTCAGCTCTGTTGCCTAATTAGTATTAATTTGAATTAATGAGATAATAGGAAATAAAGTGCGTGCGTATTTTCTGCATTCAGAACTCCATACTGTAATATACTTAAAGCAGCTTGAAGTTAAGCAAATAACAAGACATTCAGGTAAAAAAGTGAGGCAGTGTAATTAGCGATGAACCATCAGTGATGCCCCTGCAGGTGGTTACTCCATCTGGATACAAGGCTGTTCCTTCCAAATGATGCAGATCTAAAGATGTGCTTGGACACTGTATATGCCATATTATTTCCTCTTAAACAAGCTACCTGTCCCATCACTATATGCTTAGCAATTTTTGGTCCAAAGCTCATTTTTATGAAACAGGCTTTCGGTGAAATAGCAAAAAGAATGCTGAATATATTTAGAAGTAAAGGAAACTTTTAAATGTCTTTCAGCTATGTCAAAGCATGTATATTTGAAAGGGAACATTTTTTACACCACTCCAATCCCAGACTTGATTCTTCAGGGAGCAACCTCACATGGCCTCATCAGAGAGATGTTAAATTTGGGCTAGCCTCAAATGGTCTGGAGCTTGATTTTGGCTTGCTGCCTCCAGAGATTTTAATCTGAGTTAAATAGATTGTTTGGCATCTATTTATTTATCATTTTTTTTGTTTAAAGTGTGTACTAACATGAATGTAATATTATACCTTCAAAGAATGAATAAAATAGGAACCTGCTCTGCTAATAAAAATAGTACAACCCACAAGCAACTAAGAGGCTGCTCTAAAACTTGTCCTGATAATTCACCCAGAGGTTTAAAATTAAATTCTATAAGACATGGAGAAAGGAGAAATTTCAAAAACGAGGGGCTTTTCTACTGAAAATAAATGTCATGTTCAAGCCATGACATATATAGCTCATCCTCATTGTCCTCTTTAACAAATGACAGGCATTTCCTATTCCTTCCTAGAAAAAGTCTTAGGTACAAAACTTGTCTTCACACAATTTAGCATTTCAACAGAAATTGATTTATCTATGAATTAAAAATACTAATAATACAGAAAGATAGGGAATAAGAGAGGAAAATAAATCTCTTGAGGTGGGTATTATCTCATACCATGTTAGTATTCTTAAGTACAGGACATTTTATTGCAGCTCAATGTATATGAATTGAAAAATATTTTTCTCTATAGCATATCTTTGTGCATGAAACTATTGTCTAAAGATAGATTTTTAAAAGAGGGTAATTGTTAAGATTGGAAAGAAGAAGTAAACATGTTCTTAGTGAAAACACTAATGGGATCTGCTTCTGAAAGGCTAAGAGAGTGTCATATTATTTTTACATGTCTTTCAGAAAGAAAATCTAAAAAAGCATTAAAACAAAACAAGCAATGTGTGGAACTCAGTATCCAAATGCTTCTCCCTGAAGCTGTGAATTTGGATTGACTAGGGCATACCTGGGTTTAGCCCCAAGGTTTGGGGTCCATTTCCAGGCCAAAACCCAAGTTTCCAGTTCAGGGCTCCCACATTCCATTAAGATTTCCCATGAATCAGGCAGGGCTAATTCAGTCTTGAACAATCAATCACTCTCACTCCATTTTGTGAGTGGGAGTGATTGATGGTTTTCTGCTGGTCATGGCTGACCTAGACGCAGGAAGCAGACCTGGGCACGATGCCTTATGTGTGAGTGGCTTATTTGGAATCAGTCAACTGCAAGGAACTCTCTGTGTCTTCCTTGTTCCTTCCCTAGATAGACAACATATCCTTCATGTCCTTCCTCTGCATCCTCCTGTTTATTTCAAACTATTGCTGCTCTCCTTCCCCTCAGTCTCAGGAAATAGCTGTATGGCTGCACCCCTGTATTCATTTTTAAAGCCCTTGATTAGTTAGACCCCAATTTGTTTCTGCATATTCAATGATTTTTTCTATTTGATCTTCACTTTTTAGAATCTTACCTGCTAATTTATTAACACCTCCTGTCTTCCAAAACCTGAGTTTCCATAGTAGCTGTCCTTCCTTTTATTTTCTCCTAGAATTATTAAAGAAGAAAGAAAAAAGAAATGCAATTTGAACTGCCTAGATTCTCTTTCTGACATTTTTTTAAAGCATTCTGAGACCAGGGAGGAGCACAGCTCCATGATTTTGTGAATTAATTTGTTTTGTTCACTGTATTTGCAGCTGGTGAGCTTTCATTCTTGGGAATATTCATGTTGCATTTCAGAGAACAGTGTACCATTTTGTAGATGTTATCATTATGACCTTTTGCCTATAATCACCACTGCTGTTACAGTCACTACAAGGAAATGCTCTCCCACTCATTTCTCTGATAAGAAGCTGCCTCGCATCCACATACTTCCCATGGCCCACTAGCTGGACGGAGACATTTGCAGCAAGGGTTTTCAAAGGAAGACTAATAATGTGCAGTTTTCAGGATTGTTATTTTCCCCTAACTCACTGAAGTTGTGAAAATCCTTATGAAAAATGATTAGAGAAATTGCAAACATTCACAGACAAACATGAGGCAAAACCCAAAGCAGTTCTTTTCATCATTTTGGCGAAGAGAAAAAGGGAGGGCCTGCTCTTCTTTCCTGTTTTACGGCAAATCATGATCCCGAAGCACAACCAACACATGTATTTATAAGTTATTGCTAGGTTCCTTTAAAGAAGAAACACAGTGTCTGTAACAGAGAAAAATAGCTAGTGATTATCACATAGGTTACAAATGAAAGGGCAATCATTAGTTAGTATGTAATGTATATTCATTTATTCATTCAAAAGAAAGAATCTAAATGAATATATAAATCTTCCTTTACTGTCAGCTAGGTTCACCCTCTGACCAGGAGAACAAGAGAATTTGGAAATGTAGGGAAAGGAAGCCAAGTTTCTTCCATCATATCCTAAAGACTATTTTGCTAACTCGCTCCCCAGACAGGGAAGAACATTGTTGCTAATTTTCTTACTGAGGAAAGAAGTCATTTTTTGAAATTATAGCTACTAAAGGTACATGTGACTTACAGCATAGGAAATGTCATGGTTCATAACCAAATAAGAACTAAGAAACTATCCAGTTATATATATATATATATTAGTATCTGCCCATCAGAATTTGTGTATTAATGCTATTTGGTGAGATTATTGTTAAACAAATAATATGCTGAGAGTTATGATTGTTTTAATGATAGGGACAGGCAGATGTGTATCAAATGTACATAAATATATGAAAGCAGATAAAAAAATATTGGCTTTGCTTCAAGTGAGATGGAAGCAAAGATAGGCAAGATTTATTTATCAGAAATAGAGTAGAAAAAGATTGAATCCAGGCATGTAGAACCCCCAGGGTCTGTAGTTGTGAGAAAAGGAACAGTAAAATTTTAGATGTAAGGTATTGAAATGCTGCTGCACTTGGTTAAATAAACAACTACTGAAAGCATGTGAGAGTTTGAAAGGTAAAAATGGTGTTCATCATCACTTACAAATAAAGAGTAATTGAACACACTTTGAGGTTTATGCCTTTTATAATTTTGAAGCAAGATCAATTTTAAAACAAATTATTTTTGCACTAATTTTCTTAAATCTAGGCAGTGGTGGTTTGCTTTGTTTTGTTTTGTTTTTTCAAGCCAAAAAATAAGAACAGATTTTCTGCACACAATGTAGAATATCTAAAGGGTCAGTGGTCTTTAAAATTAGACATGACCCAGTTACATTGGGTAAAAGATACCATGTTTATAAAATATGACCACAATGCCTTTTGATGACATAATACTAAAATGAATGTCATGTTTCTCAGACCTCATATATTGAATGTTTTACACATGTGCCTATATTTTACATATGTATGTATATTTAGTAAACATATATATCATTATGTAAAAAATAAACATAAATCATTTAACTATAAAAAGCAGCTTCAACTTCTTAAAAGGAGAAGATTTTAGTTCAGCTTTGTGGAAGAATCATTTTGTTCTGAGAATGGCTTTTTAGTGATAACTATAAAGAGAACATAGGCACATTTTTCTTGAGAAAAAAACTCTGAAATGACCACTGAACTGAAAGCAGATGTTCAACTGCAGAAGATGACTGTTCTATTTGATAATGGAAATTGGGTATAGTTTCAGGAGAGCTTTTGTAGGCTTTGTCACTTTAAGGAAAATGTGTCTTTACTCTGTATGAATTAGATTACCCTGAGCCTACATGAACTTATATTGTGTTTTTGCTCAAGACCAAAGGTCTGAACTTTACCACAAACTAAAAAAAAAAAAATATATATATATATATGGGAAAAAATGATCTCGAATAAGATGGACTAGTTGCACACTGGCTGAGCTTTGGATGCTCTGCATATAGAAATATAGATGATAAACTTAAATATCTATTCTGGTCTTTTAAATATTTCTGGGGCTATGCAGTTTTACCTCTCTGCACCATATAATACTCCACTGCCAATCATTTTAGGAAAAGGTCTACTCAAGGATAAGAAATAAAGATTTGAGAGGAGGATCTCAGGCTGGGGGTCCTTTTCTATTTCGGAAATCTCATAGAGGTAGGACTTGATCAATGAAAAGAGCAAGCCCACTTGAAGGCATTTCCGTTGGCCTTGCCATTAGGTGACCATCTAGGAAACAGTATTATCCTAAGGCTCTCTGTATGGCACTTTATTTGTTTAAGCATTCAGGGAAGTCCACTTTATCAAAGGGGAATACTTCCAGCACGGAAACAGAGCAGCATGACCTCTTTTAAAACTAGATGGGTAGCACAGCTCAGCTTCTTTCAAAAGAGAATTATGTCCAGAAGATTCCTAGCAGCTCAAGTAGCAGGGAGAGGGTGAAGATGTTCACATCATCTATTCCTGATGTTCACTTGGCAGCCCCAGAAGTCCCTATTCTGTTTTTAACCACAGCTGGGTCACTGTTCTTCAACTCTGGGACTGACCATCCTGAGTCATCACGACTCCAAGAGTTACGGACTCAATCCTCTATAAGACTTTCCCCACTGCAAATGCCAGAGACAATTCAGGTTACCCACAGGCTGCCCACACTTTTGATCTACAAATTTAAGGGTTTCCGTAACATCCTAAAGTTTAATAATTCATAAGAATGGCTCACATAATTCAAAAAAGTGCTACCTTATGATGAAAGTTTTATTATAAAGGATACAATGCAGGAAGAGTCAAATTAAGAGACACATAAGAGCTAAGTTTGGAAAGGTCCTGATCTTTTCCTTGTGGAATCAGGACATATCATTCTGCCAGAATATAAATGTGTTATCAGGAAATGCCACTGAGCTTTAATGTTCAGAATTTTTATTGGGTTTTTATTATATTGGTGTGATGGATTAAATCAATGGCCACTTGACTGAACTCACTCTTCAACCCCTCTCTCTCTTCTCCAGGGTTTGGGCTGGACTAAAATCCCAACCCTGAATTCAGTGATTAGTCTTTCTGTTGACCACACCCCAACCTTAAACTATCTAGAGTTTCACTTAAGTTACCTTATTAGCATAAACTCCAATGCGATCATGAATAACAAAAACATTTTTATCACTCAGGAAATTTCAAGGGTTGTAAAAATTCTATGACAAGAACAAAGGACAGAGACCAAATTTTTTATTATATTGCACCTCTCTTATAAGTTTGCAGGGAAAGTTGGTATGACCATCTCTTCTAGTATTCAAATATAAACCAGAGCCTTCAAATTTGGAGAGAAATCTGACCATGTTTGTAATTATTTTATGAGAAGGCTTAGGCATATTGGATAATGCTTAGGAAATTAAAGTTGTTTATTTTTAAAAGCACTTTCTTCTTGGTTAAAATATACTGCAGTGGCTTTTGGTAATAAATTACAACTGCCCTTTTGTATCTGTATGTACCTAGCGTGCTTTATACAAATCAACAAATTTCATCTATTCCAAAACCTGCTTGGCATTTTCCAGATAAAAATCAAATGTATCAAAAGTTTTGTGTGTTTTTTTTTTATTTAGACAATTACATTTAACGGGGTGATATTGATCAACCAGAGTACGTAGATTTCGAGAAAATATCTCCACATCATTTGGATAGTTGATTATGCTGTATACCCATCACCCAAAGTCAAATCATCTTCTGTCACCCTATATTTTGTTTCTCTTTAAGCCTCATCCCCTCCCCCATCACCCTCCCTCTCCACCTTTCCCCTCCCCCTGGTAACCACTGCACGTTTGTCTATGTCCATGAGGCTTAATTTTGTGCCCCACCTATGTATGGAATTATACAGTTCTTAGCTTTTTCTGATTTACTTATTTCACTCATATAATGTTATCAAGGTCCATCCATGTTGTTGTAAATGACACTATGTCATCGTTTCTTATGGCTGAGTAGTATTCCATAGTATATATGTACCACTTCTTTATCCAATCCTCTATTGAAGGGCATTTTGGCTGTTTCTATGTCTTGGACACCATGAACAATGCTGTAATGAACATGGGGTACATGTATCTTTTTGTACCCATGTTTTTGAGTTTTGAGGGTTTATACCCAGTAAAAGGATTGCTGGGTCATATGGTAGTTCTAGTCTTAATTTTTTGAGGACCCACCATACTTTCTTCCATAGTGGTTGTATTACTTTACATTCCTACCAACAGTGAATGAGGGTTCCTTTTTCTCCGCAGCCTCTCCAACACTAGTTATTACCTGTCTTGTTGATAATAGATAATCTAACAGGTGTGAGGTGGTATCTCATTGTATTAAAAGGTCATTTTGACTAAAGCAGAAAATGACTGTGCTCAGGAAAGACAGGTGGAAGTTCCAAGAAAACCACACGCAGTACCTTAGGCAGCCATTGAATGTACTGCCTCCTTAGTCTTTCTCTGGCTGATGAATAATGTTCCATTTTGAAGAAATAAGATGTATGGCACGAATGCTATCACTATGCACAGGAAACTGGCCAAAAGTACTTAAGTGATTTTCTAAGTTTACTCAGAAAGCTAGTAGCAGACTTGGGTCAAAAGTCCCATCTTTTATTATTATTACTATAGCAAGAGGACCTTAAAAAAAGGCTTTAAAGGGTTTTGGCTGTTTCTATGTCTTGGACACCATGAACAATGCTGTAATGAACATGGGGTACATGTATCTTTTTGTACCCATGTTTTTGAGTTTTGAGGGTTTATACCCAGTAAAAGGATTGCTGGGTCATATGGTAGTTCTAGTCTTAATTTTTTGAGGACCCACCATACTTTCTTCCATAGTGGTTGTATTACTTTACATTCCTACCAACAGTGAATGAGGGTTCCTTTTTCTCCGCAGCCTCTCCAACAAAAAGAGGACCTTTTTTTAAGGTCCTCTTGCTATAGTAATAATAATAAGTACAAGGTCTTAAATTGGTCATTTTTATCATTTTGTTTACTTTTATGTCATTCAACCCTTTCTCAAGCATCTTTGTAGATCACAAGTCAATTTATTAATGCCTAGATGTTCTTACTCTTTTTAGAACTGGTTAATAACTTTTATTTATTTATTTTTATTTAAATATACTTTATTAAAAAATTCTTTCTGGATTCTCAAAAATTGAGAACAGAGGGAATTTTTTTTTCTTTAGTCTGCTGCTTAATCCTCATTAGCTTTGTTGTGGATGTGATTAGATAATCTAAGTGTGGTTGTGTTGTGCCTTCTGACTCTTAGGTCTACTCTGTAGGAATTTTTTCCCTTAACTTTAATGAATAATAACAGATAGTTGTTTATTTCTTGTAGAAATACAAAACTAATTTTGGAAACAGAGGGAAATATTTCATATCTGTTACCTTTGCTTTTTTTCCCCTCATTTTCTTATAACAACTCAAATAAAATTTTATTTTATAAAGGATGTTATTAGGTCCGAGCTTTTTCATTCAAAATGTATTAAGTTTTTCAGATGCTTACAAGTGCATAATTACAAATGTATATCATTAAAACAAACCTATATTAATTAGTACAAAGCTGCCCCAGGGTCTAGTAGCTTTTGGATACCACAGCAAAACTACTTAGAGACTCTTTTTCTCCTTTGTCTAGCCATGTTGATTTCTTTCTTCAATTTTAATTTTGTAACTTAACACAAAGTACATTTTGGAAATGTGTACAATTAGTTCAGATAATGTAAGTCAGATTACTAAACAATAAATTATAATATAATAAAATATTACAATGGTAATAGTTCGATCACTAAGGCATTTTTTTTTCTAGTGGTATATATTATACAATATATAGTTTAAACTGAACTGTTAGAATATTAATTTTCATTAAGTGTTGTGTTTTAAAATAAATTCACTACAACTGCAAGGCAAAATATGTAAGTGGAATAAAGACTGAATTGGACTTTTTTCTTAGTTTATATTTAGGCTAAGGTGGGAAATACAGCTGAAAATTTGTGAGTTGTCTCATAATACATATTTTTAAAAATTTTAGTTTGATCAATTTTAAGCATTTTGGTTGCTATATCAGAGTTTATATTATGGCAACATCCATTATGTATTACAATAAACTAACACCAGTGTCACCCAACAGAATCCCAGTATAAGAAAAGAGTAACAAACAGACACATTAAATAATTTTTATGGTATTACCTCTCCTGGATCAACAAAAGATTTCTTAGTGAAAGTTTTAGGGGCCCTGCCTTAATGACTGAATAATCAGAATTTGTGAAAAGCATACTGACATAAAATAAATGGGTACTTTTAGAGGTTTTCAACCTCAGCACTACTGACATTTTGGGTTGGATAATTCTTTTTGTGGGAGATTTTCCTGTGCATTATAGGATGTTTAGAAGCAATCCTGGCCTCTTCTCAGTAGCTACCGGTAGCATCTCACCACTTGTGGTAAAAACAAAAATGTCTCTAGCATTGTCAGTGTTCCCTGAGGGACAAGATCATCCCTAATTGAGAACCACTGGTTTAGGAAATGCTTGGAAATAGCTTTTATTCCACATAAAATATTTTAATGCTCTTCTATGTAGGGTTTACAAATATTGATCGACTTACGACCTATGCAACTTACAACTATTCAACTTTATGACCACATTTGCTAGCCACGACTGCTCTGCATCTGACAGCTCAAGCGTTGCCCAGCTGGGGGTACAACAGTGCGGACCAGCTTCCAGCAGCACTACCATCTCCGTGCACCATTTCAACTGTTATCCCAGACTTGGTACAGCAATTTGTGTTTTGTGTCTTGGATATTTTTCATCAAACCCCTCCCAAGACATCTACCAAGAGGAAATTGTCTTTGCAAATATTAAACCAGTTGTACTGGTAATGCAGTGTTTTATTTAAACCTGACGAATGTAAAAATAAGAAACAAAATAGTGTAGAGATGATACAAACGGCATAAAATGAACAAAGAAAATTATGATATATAACAATAATGAAAGAAAATTATGATAAAATATGACTTGAAGATTTTTATAACATCATTTCACAGTACTGTACATATAGCCTGCTCAACTTACGACCAAATCATGTTACAACCAGTCTGTCGGAACTAATCATGGTCGTAAGTCGAGCACTAGCTGTACTTTATTAACTGACTTAACAAACATACTACTTATTAATACTTATGAAACCCACATAGTCTAGACTGAGTGAATTATCTCAAATTCCAAATTAATATAGTCTAAATTAATTCATTTTATTGCATAAACCTAATAAACATTGCATTAACCAGAGGTTTAGATACGTTTATAATATTTTAGTCTCTATCAATTAATTCTTGTTAGTATCTCTGTCTAAACAAAAGGTTGGGGAGCTGTGTAATAGTTTGTACAACAAAGAAATATGAGGCACAAAAGTTAATTTTATTGTGGTTCAGCATGTTTACCCACAGGTCAATCTTGTCTATTATCAGATATAATAATTGGCTAGCTTTTGTAGCTGTAATTTTTCCAACAAAAACTAAAACAGTTATTGTTGAGGGAATATCTTTAATAAGAGTGTTCTGGGAGTTCAATAAAATATATGTCATTTCTCCTGAAATCAGCCAAGTGGTTGGAAGAAATCGTGAGAATGTGAATGAAATTGGGAGAGGAGTTGGAAAGACTATTGGGATTGGTCATGTGAACCACAGAAATTGTTGCTTTTCTCAGCTTCCCTTCTCTACTGCTGTCTAAAACAAGAGCCTGAGATCATCTCTCTATTTCCCAGCTGTAATTACTTCATGCTGTTCTCTGAATATCTTCACTGGCCCTCTATTTTTCAAGAAACTCTACACTTTTGTCTTAACTCTAAATGCCAATATAGGCTATCTGCCAAACAGCCTTCCGTGCCTGTACTATTTTTTTTTATAACTTCTTTATTGGGGCCCTTTTCTAACTTTCCCTCTGATTAATTTCACATTTTCAGCATTCAAATTTCAAAAGCAAAAAAATACTTGTTTATTTACCAGCTGGTCTATGTAACTATACAAAATAAATAAAAATACTACAGACTACTCATTTCTTAATTCCAGCCTTTCAAAAGTCACAGTGAAGCTAGACTTGACCCTAAGAAACATCTGCTACAATTTTTCATCAGGTGAGAACTAGGAACAGAGGGCTCAAAAGCAGACAGAACTGAAATCAAATTTACCTTCATTTTACATTATAGGAGTTACATTGAGCAGGTTCTTAAGTTTGTTCAGTCTTAACACAGTTCTTCCCAATAGGAATGGGAGATCCTACCTTATAAGAACATATGAGACAATGTATTTAATTTTTTGACACATAGAATATAATAAATGCTTACTTTCTTCTCATTTTTATTGGAGTAAACCTTACAAGGAATATCTGTAACTAGGATTCCTTACCCACAATATAGCAATTTTATTTTAATTAAACATAATTGATTTGGTAATGTATGCCCTGGTTAAAATTGAAACAGTGAAAAACATATTCAGTAGGAAGATGAATTTTCTATGAACAACTACAATTACCAAGTTTTTGTGTAACCAATTAGAGGTGGTTTCTGAACACACACAAAAATGTATTCACATGTACTTTCTTGTCTGACACATTGTGGCATACTATGCATTCTCTCCTGCTTCTTGAATTTAACATAAAACATAAGGAAAATTTTCAAGGTTCTTCTATTATTGCCATATTTAGTTTTCTAAGCAAAACCACACTTTCTCTAAAATGTATGTATGTGTTAAAACACACACACACAAACACCTATATACCTTTCTATCTATAGTTATCTATTCATATTTCTCATTGCCTTGTCACTTCCTTTAGACATATATTTATTAGTGTTCTAAACTGAGTACTATATTAAAAAATACAAACCACATTAGATCATTCATTAAATCTCTTTTGATTCTGATGTAATAATATAGTTATTAAATACAATAATTTATTTAGATAGTATCAACACAAACGACTTTATTAAGCAACATTTTGTTTATAAAACATCTTATACTGAAAGTACTAAAATTATTAAAACTATCAATATTTGGCATAAAATTATTTAAAGTCAGGTGGAGTATCCTCTGATAAACATTTTAAGATTAAATCCTCAGTACATTGCAAATTGAGTTTAATATGCTGTAATACAAAGATTAGTTTTATCTTCATAATAATTACACTAATGCAATTAAAAATAATCCAGCTAACAGCAGCAAGGCAGTCAGTTGAATCCTTAGTGATTTCATAGCTCAGGTACATCTGAAATCCTAGATTTAAGAATAAGCCCTTTTTAAAATTATGCTCCCTTTATAGCATGTTAAATATGATTTTTTTTTGCAGAGAGGACAATGATTATGAAAATTTCCTGAGTCTTGGAGACAAAAATAACATTTTGAGAATGTTTTTTTTTAATTAATTAACTTCATATCTTAAATTATTTACAATGGTACCAACAAGCTTTGCTTGTTGCTTCAACTATTCTTATCTCTTTTTAAATTAATTTTTATTCAACTCACATGGTGGTGGGGGGGAATCACCCCAAAATAGAGAATTTCTCATTTCTCAAATCTTTAGTCTGGGATAAAGGTTTATAAACTGAGATATAAGATCCATTAAAGTAAACACATGAACATTTGAGGGTTTTGTAAAATATTACAGTTATACATGTAGACCCTTTTTTTTCCTCTGTAGGAAGGCACAAAGGTTTCACGAATTCTCAAGAGAAGACCCATGAAGTTAAAATATGAAGTTAACATTAAGAATCTTCACTAAAGAAGAGAACTAAAAAGAGATAATAGTTCAAAGTTCTACTCATATTTTTGGGAGAGACTGAAAAGCATATTACTTCAAAATGCAAACAGATATTTTAAGAATGCTTTAGAGAATAGCTGTTATTATTATTTTTTCCTAGATGGGCATTGTAATTGTTGGCTTTATGTGTCAACTTGAATAGTCTATAGCAGTAGTCCCCAACCTTTTTTGGGCCACGGACCGGTTTAATGTCAGAAAATATTTTCACGGACCGGCCTTTATGGTGAGATGGATAAATGCACAAAATAAAATTATGCAACTGGTGTAAAAACTGTGGTATTTTTAAACATTAATTGTCAAACTTATGATATTTATTGGGCTAAGTTAAAGGAGGAACAAGCATGTCCTCATTATTCAGGCTGTATTTAAATTTGTTATTCTGACAATGTTTCATGTCTGACATCAATATGTAATATGATAGGTTCAGGCTCGCTACCAATCATGAACCTACAACAATAAAAATAAACATGAATCCACTGTGTACTCATATGCAACTTTATTAGAAGCATCCTCTTAACATCGCACCAACAACATAACATGAGTAACATCCTCTCTGCCTCCAAACACTTTCCAGTTGCTGTGGTAATGTTTAGACATGCCTTAAAAATAAGCTACAACACAAAAACAAATATAAAGTGCATGAAAAATACAACTCACCATTGTTATGAATATTGTAAGTTAAGGATTATTTATTATAATGTTTATATAGAATGAGAGATAGTAGCCTATCTCTCAACAACCATAACACTAAATCAGTGGGAGCCCTGAGCTTGTTTCTCTGCAACAAGATGGTCTATCTAGGGGTAATGGGAGACAATGACACCCAAAGTGTGTCATTTATGTCCAGTCTATTCCGTAATTTTGTTTTGGTTGCTGTCATCACAGAAAATCCCGCTTCACACAAATAGAATGTCAGAAATGGCAACAGGGGCCTGACCTGTGGTGGTGCAGTGGATAAAGCAGCGAACTGGAAATGCTGAGGTCGCCGGTTCGAAACCCTGGGCTTGCCTGGTCAAGACACATATGGGAGTTGATGCTTCCAGCTCCTCCCCCCTTCTCTCTCTCTGTCTCTGCTCTCTCTCTCTCTCTCTCTCTCTCTCCTCTCTAAAATGAATAAATAAATAAAAAATGGCAACAGGGTTTTTAGTGCTTTTGTGGCAATTTCAGGGTATTCTGCCGTGACTTAAAGCAGAACACCGGCAGAGTTGTAGTCTCGAACATATTTTTAAGGCCGCTGTCATTTGCGATCTCCAGTAGTTAATCCTCTTCTTGCATAGACACTCCGGATTCACCTGTTTTGTTGACAAATGGATCGCGGATCCATTCCTTGGCAATTCATGGGTCTTTTGTGGTTGGGAAGTAGCGTTCAAATTCTTTTAAAAGCAAACACAGGTGATTGTGCACCAGCTGGGACAATGCAGGCTTGGGCTCAGTCTCTTCCAAAATACCCGCAAATGTTTGAAACATGTTAAATATAGCCCTGTTCATGCGTCGTCCCCACAAATCCAGTTTGGCTTTAAATGCAGCTACTTTATCTGCCAACTTGAAGACAGTTGTCATTTTCCCCTGACGTGACCGATTGAGTTTACTGAGGAGGTTAAATATGTCACACAAGTAAGCGAGTTTTGCGACCCATTTCTCATCACTGAAATGTGCTGTTAACGGTAACTTTTTTTCTGAGAGAAATCTCTGCAGTGGCTCTCGTAATTCAAACACTCTGGCCAGGGACCTCCCTCGGGATAACCATCTTATTTCTGTGTATAAGAGAAGGTATCTATGCTCCGCGTTCATTTCCTCACAAAGCTGCTCAAACAGGCGTGAGTGAAGGGCGTGTGCTTTGGTGTGGTTAATAACTTTAACGACATCATTCAATACGCTGTTAAATTCTGGTGGTATATTTCGGCTAGCCAGCACTTCCCTGTGAATGACACAATGCGTAGACTCGCATTCAGGTGCAACCTCCTTAATCTGAGTAGTTAAACCAGAGATCCTTCTGGTCATGGCAGCAGCTCCATCTGTGCATATGCAGACACAAAAACACCATTTCAGTTTTCCTGATATATAGTCATCCAGTGATTTAAATAGTTCTGTGGCTGTGGTTTTGGATGGCAATTATAGTCCACATAACATATCCTCGTGCACATCCTCTTGATAAAGATAATGCACGTAAACAAGTAGTATTGCCTTGTTGTCAACATCTGTAGATACATCAACCTGGAGAGCGTACCACGGTATTTATTAATCCTTTTCAACAATTGTGATTCAATGTCCTCTGCTATTTCCTCAGTGTGCCGTGTGACAATGGTAGCCGAAAGAGGCATCTGTGCTATCTTTTAAACCATAGCCTCTCCTAGAAGTTCACGACAAATGTCTTTAGTGGCTGGAAGGATCAATTCTTCACCAATGGTGAATGGCTTCTTAGCCTTAGCAATACGATTAGCCACCAAGTATGATGCTCTCAGTGCACTCGCATTTATTGATGTAGTGGCCGCCAGTAATTGTTTCTGTCCTTGTTCATGCTTTCTTCTTTCAAAATACTCAGAAGGCTTGTCTTTTAAAGTAGGGTGCTTGGTCTCCAAGTGGCGAAGCAGTTTTGAAGGCTTCATTGCCTCATTACTTAGCCGGTCGCCACATATTATGCAGAGCGGCTTTGGTGCGTGAGAATCACCAGTTGCAATAAATCCATACTTCAAGTAGTACTCCTGGTATTGTCTGTTAAATGAAGCCTTCTTTTTTCTTCGAGGTCATAGATTCTGTCTCCTCACTGGCCCTTTTCCACTTCGCAAAAAAAAACTTTCAATGAAATTTTGTTTTTCACTTATTTTGCTAGTTTATGGGTTTAATTTTAGTGGCAATGTATCACATGACCAAGACAAGTGCCAAGAGTGAGTCTTAGACGGATGTAACAGAGGGAATCTGATCATTTTTTTTGTTTGTTTGTTTGTTTTGTTTTTTTGTTTTGTTTTGTTTTGTTTTTCATTTTTCTGAAGCTGGAAACAGGGAGAGACAGTCAGACAGACTCCCGCATGCGCCCGACCTGGATCCACCCGGCACGCCCACCAGGGGCGAGGCTCTGCCCTCCAGGGGGCGATGCTCTGCCCATCCTGGGCGTTGCCATGTTGCGACCAGAGCCACTCTAGCGCCTGGGGCAGAGGCCACAGAGCCATCCCCAGCGCCCGGGCCATCTTTGCTCCAATGGAGCCTTGGCTGCGGGAGGGGAAGAGAGAGACAGAGAGGGAAAGCGCGGCGGAGGGGTGGAGAAGCAAATGGGCGCTTCTCCTGTGTGCCCTGGCCGGGAATCGAACCCGGGTTCTCCGCACGCTAGGCCGACGCTCTACCGCTGAGCCAACCGGCCAGGGCTGATCATTTTTTTAAAAATAAAACATCGTTCAGACTTAAATATAAATAAAACGGAAATAATGTAAGTTATTTATTCTTTCTCTGCAGACCAGTACCAAATAGCCCACGGACCAGTACCGGTCCGCGGCCCAGGGGTTGGGGACCACTGCTTTATAGTACCCAATGACAATCAAATGCTAATCTCACTATTGCTGTGAAGGTATTTTTGCATTGTTAACATCTACTATGAGTTGACTTTAAATAAAGGATGTTACCAATTATGAAATGGGTGGGCCTCATCTAATCAGTTGAAGACTAGAAGCAAAACTGTGAGGTTTGTCAGAGAAAAAAATAATCTGCCTCAAGACTAAATATCAACTACTGCCTGAACTTCAAGTCTGCCTGCCTAGCCTAAAGATTTCAGACTTGCTAATCCCTGTGACCATGTGAGTCAATTTCTTAAAATCCAGCTTCTTTTACATATATTATACATATCACTTTTCTTTATAATCCTGAATTATATTGATGTGTGGACCAAAATTAAAAATGAAAATAGTAACATAAGAGAATAATACATTTTGTCAACATAAGAAACTTCCAAACCTGTAAGAATTTTTCATGAGTTTTAGTGAAACTGTGGACAGTTACCGGGAAGCAAAATCTTGACTAATTGAGAACATACTCCGGAAAACGTGGTTTCACCACTTATTTTATATATCAGAATCAAAGGGAAAGATGTAAGGGGCTTATATGAAATTGATTGGTGATAGATAAGGGAGGAGGGAGAAAAAAGTGGGGAAATATCTGGGATTGGATAAACAGTAAAAATATGACTCTGGTCATTTGTTGGTCAAATAAGTTTGTAAATATGATATATATGTTTTCTCACTTATAGTTTGTATTGGGTTTTGGGGGGACAGGCTGTAAGCAGGCAGGATTCTTATAGCCTAAGGCTTAATTTTAAGACTAAGCCTTTCCCACCCTTTTTGATGTGGGGTGGTGCACTCTCATGAGGAATCCCATTATGCCTCAGATAAGTGACTTTGTATCAGAGACTTCCTTGCTTGTATATTGAATTAAAGGTTTTGGTTTCTGCAGTATAAAGTGAGGCAGACCAGGAGCTTGCTCTCTCAGTTCCTGAGATTAGCATTAGAGGAGAGAGCAGAGAGGAGAGCAGAGAAAGGCCATGTGGAGGAGGCCAGGAAAAACAGCCAAGATGAGGAAGAAGCCAATTTGTGCAGAGTTTCTGCAGAGAGAAGGAGATGGAAAACAGGTGAATAAGGCTGGTGAGCTAGAAACTTTGATTCTAGGAGAACTCAGATAAGTCAGTAGCTTTGTGAGCACTGAATGAGTGGGTTTTGGAGCCCAGTGAGTGTTTTTACTTGCCCACTGGATGCAAGCTAGGATTAAAGCTAATGGCCCACTGGTTCTTGGCTCCATTTTTTTCATTACCGACTGTCTGATTCTAATGCGAAACTGCATGGGCCAGGCTGCTGTGATGGTGGCCATGCCTACTGGCTTTACATCATTGGTTTAGTGGACAGAGATTCTGCCCAGCATCTGGACATCCTGAGTTCAATTCGAATTCAGGATTCACAAGAGCAGCAACCATCTGTTTCTCTTCCCCTCCCTCTCCCCCTTCTCTCTCTTCTCCTCCCTCAGTCAGTGGCTTGATTGGTTCAAGCATCGGCCCTGGGAACTAGTATGTGAGCCTCAGTTGCTGAGGATAGCTAGTTTAATTTGAGCATCAGCCCCAGACAAGGGTTGTCTGGTGAATCCAGTGGGGGTACACGCAGGAATCTGTCTATCTTTTCTTCTCTCACTTAAAAAAAAAAAAAGTAAAAATGTATAAACTAAAACTTCTTTTACATAGGTAGGAATAAGATAGTTAATAGTTAAATTAACAGTGATAATAATAACAGTGAGAGAGTTTGTTGGTTCTTGCTCTGGTGGAATGCCTGCCCTGAAGCAGAGGCAGGAAAAGAAGATGACCCTTACATTTCAAAAGAGTGTTATCATGTACATTAGTGTAGATGCTAAAGACAACAGACAGGCATTATTAACGTAAGCATTGACCTTTGTTAGAGAAAAATCCCTCCCTATGTCATGGCAACCCACTATGAACTGCTTTTAGTTAGAAAGTTTTAATTTCAGACCTTCCTGTGTGGTTACTTTAGATTTTTGAGTCTGTAAGGCATCTGTGCAGGCTTTTTCTGAGCTTGTCAGTTTCAGCATAAGGCACTGTAAGGCAAGTAGCCACGGCCACCATCACAGCTGCCACCCGTGCAGGTTCGCATTGGATTTGGACAGATGGTAATGAAATAACTGAGCCAAGAACTGGTGGGCCATTAGCTTTACTTGCTTGCCATTAGCACCTGGCAAGCAAGTAAAACACACACTGGACTCTAAAACCCACTCATTCAGCGCTCACAAAGCTACTGACTTATCTGAGTTTCCTAGGATCAAAGATGACTACCTCACCAGCCTTCTTCACCTCTGTTCTCCATCTCCTTCTTTCTACACAAACTCTGCACAAACTGGCTTCTCCTTCAGCACTCCGCCATCTTGGCTGCCTCTGCTCTCCTTTCTCTGCGCTTTCCTCTAATGCTAATCTCAGGATCTGAGAGAGAGCAAGATCCGGGTCTGCCCCATTTTATAGTGTAGAAATCAAAACCTTTAATCCAATATACAAATAAGGAAGTCTCTGATACAAAGTCACTTAGGGTGGGAAAGGCTTAGTCTTAAAACTAAACCTTAGGGCAGTGGTCCCCAACCTTTTTTTGGCCACGGACTGGTTTAATGTCAGAAAATATTTTCATAGACCGGCCTTTAGGGTAAGACAAATAAATGTATCACGTGACTGAGACAAGCTTCAAGAGTGAGTCTTAGATGGAAGTAACAGAGGATTCTGGTCATTTTTTAAAATTAAAACATCGTTCAGACTTAACTATAAATAAAACGGAAATAATGTAAGTTATTTATTCTTTCTCTGCAGACTAGTACTAAATGGCCCACGGACTGGTACTGGTCTGCAGCCCGGGGGTTGGGGACCACTGCCTTAGGGTATAATGACCCTGCCTGCTTACAGCCTGTCTCCCACAACCAATGCAAACTATAATGAACAAACCTATATTTCATATTTACAAACCTATTTGACCAACAGACATCTTTTTGATTCATAATATAGTTGTCCTTCAACGTATCATCGTTCAGTTTTTGTGGTTTCACTGAATCATGGAGTTTTAAATTGTATGTCTAATTTTGTAGCGTGGATTTTTTGCTATATAGCAGGATTTTGCAGTACATAGGTATTTGTATATATTTATTATTTTAATTATTTTTGGAGTAAAGTAAGCATTTTCTAGCCTAAAAATTGAAAACTATAAATTAAAACATATTAAAAGATTAAATAAAAATAAAATACTGTAATACTCTTCTTGGCTGTGCAGAACATTCATCTCATCATCATCATCTTCCTTATCATTAGTACTGCCAGTACTCATAGCTAATTCATCATCATCTTCATCATTCAAATTGTAGTATATTCATTAGTGAGTACCCATATAGAATTTTATATGTTGTTAAAATTATGTAGGTTTAAGATTGTAAAAAGTGTTTAAGAGCATAAGAAATGTTTATGAGTGTGGGAAAAGTTTATAAGAGTGTGGGGAGCATTTATAAAGTCTTAACATATATATATATAAATAATAAAATAAATGTAAGGTCACTACTTTGTAGAATTTCACCTATTGTGGGGATTCCAGAACTTAACCCCCACAACAGACAAGAGACCACTGGTGTAGGACCAGTAGCCACAACAACCATTACAGCCACCTGGCTTGTGTAGGTTTGCATTTAATTCAGACAGATTGTAAAGAAACAGTTGAGCCAAAAACTCATGGGCCATTTTTTTTTATTCTAGACTCGACTGGCCAAATAAAAAACAAACATATGGGGTGCCAAAATGCACTCACATATTCCTCTGGTTCCACAACCAGGAGAATCTTCCCAGTTTTCCCAGAAACAAAGGCCCAAACAATCTTATTCACCTCTGTTCCCATCTCCTTCTCCTACACAAACTTGCTTGTCCTTCAGCATCCGCCATTTTGGCTGGCTCCTCTCCTCCACGTTGTCTCCCACCTTTAGAACAACACATTCTCTTCTTCTCTCTCTAAGAACGTGGTTTCTCTTTCTCAAAATGACCTCCTAGCTCCACCTTTTAAAACCTTTTGTCTCAAAAGCCCCTCACCCAGCACACATTTGCATAACCAAGCCCCTTCCCAAGCAACAAGGGCAATTAGCTGTATCACATGAAAGTATCGCCACCTGAGAGCAGCGGCCATCTTTAACAGTGGAAGCATAGATTAATTTATCTGTCCAACAACTGGATTGTGATTAAAACATATATAATTTTATTAACCAATGTGTTGGGTAAACAAGTGTGTTTAGGTTCGCTCGCTTGTATTTTGCATTGGTGCAGGGCTGTGCATGTGTGTATGGTCTGTGATAGTCTGTGGGTGCTTGCCTTCTGGGTGTCAGACTGCAAATTGAAGATTGCCTGCCTTCATGGGGAGGGGCGATAATTTGCTGTTGTTGCCAGAGAAGGGGTATTTTGCCCTGGCCTGCTTTGTTGAGGAGTGGTGAGGCTGGTGGGGCCTATGAGTGCCATGCGTCTGGAGGGGGTCAGGGCTTGGGAACCCTGAGTGAGAGGTAAGTGGCTTTCCTTGGCTGTTTGCTCATCCGCCATTAGGAGACTCTAATAAATGGAGTGGCCCACCATTTTCTGACTCCAGTTTCTTTACCATCTGCCCGAATCCAGTGTGAATCTATATGGCCATGGTGGCGGTCATTGGCCTTATACAATATCACCCCAATAAATTTAATGAAATAAAAATCCATGTGGTGAAATTTTTTTTTCAGAGTTCTACCAGTACTAAGGTGTTATAAAATAAAGTGTGATGGTGTGGGCTAGTGCATAATTGAGATATATCTCCTAAACAAATATTCAGAAATAACTCTGAATACTTGGGTTGACTAAAAACAAAAGAACCACTAACTACTGAGAATACATCAGAGGATCCCAGCTGAGACAATATTCAAAATCTAAGAGCATCAAGCCACAGGGTTAACAGTAAAAGATGTCTTCAAAGTCCCTGAGTCCAGAGGATTTCCACCTCAGCTCTCACGACTAGGCAGGATTCAGGGTTTTCCTCATCATTGCTCTACAAGCATCATGAGACATGCTCCTTGGGGTGCAATGAACACTGTACAGCCAATAGAGTTTAATATACTAATATATTATTTTTTCATAATTCTAAAATATTTTATCAGAAAGTTGAAAAGTCTGGAAGAGTACTTTCTTTTTCTGTGTGGCAGAAAGTTGCCAATCACTTGAAGTTTGTACAAGATAAGGAGAGGAGTACAAAACTGTATTTTCAGCTGTAAAACAAAACAATTTTTATAGCATATGTATAGTTCTTCATACAGGATTCCTAAGTGATGCTTTGGACAAGTGATTCAGCGGAGATAGCCAGAAAGCACATCTTAGAAAGATGCAATACATTTGCATCACAGTTGTAGTTTCTTCTCCCAAAATTCCCCTTATTTTGTACCTCTTTTCCTAATTAACAGTACCTGGAAGTCCTGAAAGGAAGTCCAGTTGGAAAAATGCCAACAAACAATCATTAGCATTTCTTAATATTAAGCACAAACCAAAAATAAACTTGAATTAGTTTCTTTAAGTGTTTGGGATATAATTTGATTTTATTTTGTGGTTTTTATAAACTTAAATTTTGCTTCTTAAATTTAAAAAAATGAACTGGTGTAAAGGTTAGAATAACTGAAAGTTTTTTTTTTTTTTTAAATTGGTGAGTTCTTATTTATTTACTATGAGAGGCAGGACTTTAATAACTGAGTTTGCTGCTTTGTTGGTCACATGACTGTATTTGCATTAGTCTGAATACCTACGCAATGCTCCTTCATCTTACTTGCACATGGTTCAACCTTGGATCAATGCCACATTCCCCACCTTCATGAATGATTAACTCATGTAGTCTATTGCTAATGTGTGCACTTGATGGCAGATATTTATTTTGGACAGTGTGAATACAGATCTTGAGTGTTTGATCAGGGCATAGTGTACGTAGTGTGTGTGGCACACTTTCCAGGGAAGAGATCACAGTCCATATCCTCAGGTTGCCCCTCATCTCCCCTTTGTACTATCATTGGAAGAGAGTTTTCAATTCACATTATCATTCACAAGTTACCTCTGACTCAGCCTTGTCATTGCGATTCATCACAGTCAGACTGTGTCCTTTTATGAGCTGTATATCACTGAAGTTTCTACACACCACTGGTGCCCCAGGGTATATGCCTACAACAAAGATTTCAAACATAGTTTAAAAGAAGATATCATAAAAGAAAAAAATAATGGTCACAGTTGCTACTAGAGGCCAGTTCCCATAAATCCAGCAGGTTTTCCAACTTCAACCACAGCTGAATCATGAGGGCAGCAATCCACTTAGCAGCTCCAGGTATGACTATGTGTAGTCAGGCTATGGTGTTATCCATTATTCTCTTGTAACAGGGCCCTCCTACCTAATCTTCTAAACTGAGGGGTAGAAAGAGCGCAGCTTCTTTGTATCCCTTAGCTCACTGGAAAAATCCACGAAGAACAGAAGGTGTGGGCTGCCTTGCTGCCAGAAGAAGCAATGACTCTGCCCTTGGCCATGTTTTGGGGCTGCATTCCCCAACTGGAAGATTTCCATAACTCAGCTGTTAATAAGTCTATTTTAATCAAGAGTGGCCCCACCCACGCTGCAGGATTTTGGCATGCATGTCATGCAACTGCATGGGACTCACCTTGGGAATGTGTTAGACATTCATATGCCAACCCTGGAGCCTTACAGTCAATAATTCTGGTGTGTGTTGTAGGAGGCTGTCATTAACAAGCATCGCAGATAACACTGATTTCCTGCCCAGTATATAGTACAGCATTTTTTCAGGGTGTGCAATTCTGGAAACCTACAGGTTCTGTAATAACCAAGTAAGTAATACCAAGTAACAAGCTCATTTGGACTACAGGAGGAGGAGGAAGAAGAAGGGACAATATCATGTAGGTAATACTAAAGACATGCTAAAGAATGTGCAAAGCACTTCTTCTTTTTTTTTTTTTTTTGTATTTTTCTGAAGCTGGAAACGGGGAGAGACAGTCAGACAGACTCCCGCATGCGCCCGACCGGGATCCACCCAGCACGCCCACCAGGGGCGATGCTCTGCCCACCAGGGGGCGATGCTCTGCCCCTCTGGGGCGTCGCTCTGTTGCGACCAGAGCCACTCTAGTGCCTGGGGCAGAGGCCAAGGAGCCATCCCCAGCGCCCAGGCCATCTTTGCTCCAATGGAGCCTTGGCTGCGGGAGGGAAAGAGAGAGAGAGAAGAAGAAGGAGGGGGGGCGGGGGTGGAGAAGCAAATGGGTGCTTCTCCTATGTGCCCTGGCCAGGAATCGAACCCAGGTCCCCCGCACGCCAGGCTGACGCTCTACCGCTGAGCCAACCGTCCAGGGCGCACTTCTTTTCTTTAGTCACTAAGCCTCACAAAATGTTTAGAAGTAGACCTTATAGTTTTATATTAATCATGGGGGAATTTTCTTCTTCCAATATTTTCTCTGCCTAAATCAGGGATGAGATAAATTTGTAAAGGTTTTCTCCCAAGTTTTCTTGTGCTCAATGAGCTATAAAATTTCAACAGGGGATTGCCGTGGAGTACCCAGTCATCATAGTGTTTGTGTGTTATGTTTTCAGAGGATACTGTTCATTACATGTGTAATATTGCTTTTCTATCAATGAATAAATTATCTAAATCTATGAGCTTAAAACTATACAGATTTATTTTCTCACTGTTCTGTAGGTGTAAAGCCAGTAGGCACGGCCACCATCATAGTAGCCTGGCCCTGGATACCATCTGGATTCAGACAGATGGTAATGAAACAATGGAGCCAAGAACTGATGGGCCATTAGCTTTAATCCTACCTTGCATCCAGCAGGCAAGTAAAAACACACATTGGGCTCCAAAACTCACTCACATTCAGCACTCTCAAAGCTACTGACTTATCCAAGTTCTCCTAGAATCAAAGGTTTCTAGCTCACCAGACTTAATCACCTCTGTTCCCATCTCCTTCATTCTCCCTGCACAAACTGGCTTCTCACTCAACACTCTACCATCTTGGCTGCTTTTCCTGGCCTCCTCCATGTGGTCTTTCTCTGTTCTCCTCTCTGCTCTCTCCTCTAATATTAATCTCAGGAACCAAGAGAGCAAGCTTCCATTCTGCCCCCATTTTATAGTGTAGAAATCAAAACCTTTAATCCAATATACAAAATAGGGAAGTCTCTAATACAAAGACACTTATCTGAGCCATGATGGGATTGCACCACCCCACATCAAAAAGGGTAGTAAAGGCTTAGTACTAAAACCAAGCCCCAGGCTACAAGGATCCTGCCTGACATAGCCCTCCCTCAACACACATTAATATCACCTGGGCAATGGGCTTCCATGTGGGCAGTGCCATCTTTAACAAAGTGAACATAATATATTTTATCTGCCCAACAGTAGGTCAGAAGCCTGGGTAGACTTTACTGGTTTTTCTGCTTTGGGTCTCTGTAAAGCCAGTAGCCCTGGCCACCATCACAGCTGCCTGGCACATGCAGGTTTGTGGCTGGAGTGTAGAACACATTCCTAGCAGCTGTGGCTGATGCAATGCTGTGAGAATACTCCAGCTCCCAGAAGCCTCCTGGGCACACCCAGGAAGGAAGCTCACCCGATATAAGGAAGTGATTTGGCACCAACCACGCAGCTCCCTGATCTTTTCAGCCATTGGCTATGAAGGACACACTGTAACATCCTATTGGCTGAACCCATGTATGTAAGCTAGCTTACTTCCTGAATAAAGTGGATCTGCATCACTGGACCTGGTTCTTGGAGTTGGGTCTTTGCATCTCCATCATCCTCACCCCCGGCAGGACTTGTACACACAGGTTCGCATTGGATTCAGACAGACGGTAATGAAACAATGGAGCCGAGAACTGGTGAGCCGTTAGCTTTAATCCTAGCTTGCACCCAGCGGGCAAGAAAAAACACACACTGGGCTCCAATACCCACTCATTCAGTGCTCACAAAGCTACTGACTTATCCGAGTTTCCTAGAATCAAAAGTTTTTAGCTCACCAGACTTATTCACCTCTATTTCCCATCTCCTTCTCTCTGCACAGACTGGCTTCTCCTTTAGCATTTTGCCATCTTAACTGCTTCTCCTCTCCTCCATATGGCCTTTATCTGCTCTCTGCTTTCCTTTTTTTTAAATTCATTTTAGAGAGGAGAGGGAGAGACAGAGAGAGAGAGAGAGAGAGAGGGAGAGAGAGAGAGGAGAGACAAAGAGAGAGAAGGGGGGAGAACCTGGAAGCATCAACTCCTATATGTGCCTTGACCAGGCAAGCCCAGGGTTTCAAACCGGCGACCTCAGCATTTCCAGTTCGACGCTTTATCCACTGCGCCACCACAGGTCAGGCTGCTCTCTGCTTTCTAATGCTAATTAGAAAGGAATCAAGAGAGAGCAAGCTCCTGGTCTGCCCCCATTTTATAGTGTAGAAATCAAAACCTTTAATCCAATATACAAATAAGGAAGTCTTCTGATACAAAGTCACTTATCTGAGGCATAGTGGGATTCCTCATGAGAGTGTACCATCCTACATCATGCAATTAGTCAAGGGTGTGGGGAAAAGCTTAGTCTTAAAACTAAGCCTTAGGGTATAATGACTGGGCCTGCTTACAGCCTGTCCCCCATACCCAGTACAAAGTATAAGCGAGCAAACATATATGTCATATTTACAAATTTATTTGACCAACAGGCTCACAAAGCCTAAGATGAGGAGTTAACCAGCCAAGGCTCTTGTCTTGAAGCCTGTGAGATAAAGGTAGGGAGATGTGCTTGTAAACAACCCTCAGTTCTGAGCAGCTGGGAGTGCCAGGTCCTCCTTCCCTTGCTCCCTGCCTGCCAACAGCTTCTCAGCAACTCGGACCACCCATGCTCTTTGTCATGCTGTCCTCTCCTTCTCAAGCCAGCACAAGTGAGTCATGTTTATGTTTTCCATCTCTGACTTTCTGTTTTGCTGCATCTCTTCTGACCCCAGCCAAAAGAAGTCCCTGCTTTTTAAGGCTCATGTGATTAGATTTGCTCACACAGGATAATCTTCTCAGCTTAAGGTCAGCAGAATAGTAACCTTAATTACATATGTGTTGGGCAGAAACAATATGTTATGCTCACTTTTGTTAAAGATGGAACCCATGTGGAAGCCCGTCTCCCAGGTGATGATATTATTTTCACTTATGCTTGGAATGGGCGTAATTATATTGATGTGTGTTGGGGGCGGGTTGTGGGCAGGCAGGATCCTTGTAGCCCTGGGTTTGGTTTTAGGACTAAGCCTTTCCCACCCTTTTTGATGTGGGATGGGGCACTCTCATGAGGAATCCCATTATGCCTCAGATAAGTGACTTTGTATCAGAGACTATTTGTATATTGGATTAAAGTTTTGGATTTCTACACTATAAAGTAGGGCAGACTGGGAGCTTGCTGTCTCTTGGTTCCTGAGATTAGCATTAGAGAGGAGAGCAGAGAAAGGCCATGTGGAGGAGGCCAGGAGAAGCAGCCAAGATGGCGGAGTGCTGAAGGAAAAGCCAGTTTGTGCAGACTTTGTGCAGGGAGAAGGAAGGAGATGGGGAACAGAGGTGAATAAGTCTGGTGAGCTAGAAACCTTGATTCTAGAAAACTCGGATGAAGTCAGTAGCTTTGTGAGCACTGAATGAGTGGTTTTGGAGCCCATTGTGTATTTTTACTTGCCCACCGGGTGCAAGCTAGGATTACAGATTATGGCCCACCAGTTCATGGCTCTGTTGTTTTACTACCGTCTGTCCAAATCCAATGTGATCCTGCATGGGCCAGGCGGCTGTGATGGTGGCCATGCCTACTGACTTAACAATATGCAAAATCCCTTTTGCCATATAATGTAAGAACCAGAGTTGTGATCAAGAGAGCAAAGATCGTGAGGACTAAGCTTCTCCTGCCACAATGTAGAATAAAACTTTCTCTATCAAGATTTCCTTTCACTAACTTTAGAAAATCACACCTATACCATATATATGTGTATATATGTATGTGTGTGTGTGTGTTTGTGTGTGATTGTAAAGCCAGTAGCCATGGCCACCATCACAGCAGCCTGGCCCATGCAGGTTCGCATTGGATTCGGACAGTCAGTAAAGAAACAATGGAGCCAAAAACTGGTGGGCCATCATCTTTAATCCTAGCTTGCACCCAGCGGGCAAGTAAAAACACACACTGGGCTTTAAAACCCACTCACATTCAGTGCTCACAAAGCTACTGACTTCATCCGAGTTTTCTAGAATCAAAGGTTTCTAGCTCACCAGACTTATTCACCTCTGTTCCCCATCTCCTTCCTTCTCCCTGCACAAACTCTGCACAAACTGGCTTCTCACTCAACACTCCAGCATCTTGGCTGCTTCTCCTGGCCTCATCCATGTGGCCTTTCTCTGCTCTACTCTCTGCTCTCTCCTGTAATATTAATCTCAGGAACCAAGGGAGCAAGCTCCTGTTCTGCCCCCATTTTATAGTGTAGAAGTCAAACCTTTAATCCAATATACAAAATAGGGGAGTCTCTAATACAAAGTCACTTATCTGGGGCATGATGGGATTGCACACCCCACATCAAAAAGGCTGGGAAAGGCTTAGTCTAAAAACCAAGCCCCAGGCTACAAGCATCTTGCCTGCCCACAGCCCGCCCCCAACATACATTAATATCACCTGGGCGACGGGTTTCCATGTAGCCAGCACCATCTTTAACAAAGTGAGCATAATATATTTTACCTGCCCTACAGTGAGATATAGAATGTTCTGGTGCCTGTTTTTCTTTTTTTTTTTTAGACTTTCTTTCTTTTTTTTACAGGGACAGAGAGAGAGTCAGAGAGAGGGATAGAAAGGGACAGACAGACAGGAATTGAGAGAGATGAGAAGCATCAATCATCAGTTTTTCATTGCTACACCTTAGTTGTTCATTGATTGCTTTCTCATATGTGCCTTGACCGTGGGCCTTCAGCAGACCAAGTAACCCCTTGCTTGAGCCAGTGACCTTGGGTCCAAGCTGGTGAGCTTTTTGCTCAAGCCAGATGAGCCCCCACTCAAGCTGGCGACCCCAGGGTCTCAAACCTAGGTCCTCCACATCCCAGTCCGATGTTCTATCCACTGCGCCACTGCCTGGTCAGGCTGGTGCTTGTTTTTCTAATGGTCTTATAAAACACCTTCTCCTGGCTTCCTTAAACTTCTCTTCATTCTCTTTCTTTAACACTATAAATACAAGAGACTTGCTACTTTCAACTAGGGCTTGGTTGAGGTAACTGGGAATAGAGTCTTGTCTCTCCCATTGGAGAAGTGAAGTTCCTACAGAAGCAGTTTAAGGCTGGGCTGGTAGAATGGATAGTAGACAGATTTGGCTCAGTGATTATCTCTGGGTGGGTCATGAGGCTACAGAAGTTTTAGCGTAAGAAGGGGGCTATAGCAAGGTACCAATGAGAATTTGGGGAAGGAGGGAATGGTAGCACAAATTCCTTGATCACATTGGTACAACAACTACAAAGGGAAAGAACATCTTCCCTTCTGACAGAGGGCAGATGCTTACAAATATCCCCCGTGTTCATTATGCTTTGTCTAGGCTCAGCCTCACTTTCTCTAACACACAGTTCATCATTTTGAAGTTTCCAACCTAAAAGAAAACTCCAAATACATCTGAAACATCCAAAAAAAAAAAAAAAGCACATTATGAATGATCTTTTCAAATTAATTAGTATCAGAAAATTTATAAAAGGATGACTGACCACAGGAAAATATTTCCTGATCCTCTTTTTACATTTTTGCTCCCCTCTCCACTCATGTACAAACTCTTCAGAGATAACCCTGCATATGGTTCTTCAACTTACCATAAAGTATTAAACTCTATCTTATAAAAAAAATCTATGTGTTCGCTTTATGACTGACATAGTTCTCATCTGTCTATGGCTGGTAGTAAGTGAGCTTCATGTTCAAATGAATCACAACCATTTTTAAAAGGCGAAAGATTTATGTGATCTGAAGAGAAACCAGAGTATGAATCACAGCCATTTTTATATCTGAGTGGCTAATGCAATCGTATCCTGAATTGGCTATTTAGAACCCCATCTCCATATACTATCAAATGTTCAGTGGCCTGGGGATGGTGGTTTGGATTCAATATTCAGCTTAGTATTCATTTGTCAGGATAAATTGGGCTTGAAACTCAGTGGTAAGACTTCAAGCAACTATTTAACCAATAGTCTCTCATTTTACTGTTTTAGATAGTAAGCTCTTAAGTTCAAGGTCTATAAGGAATTACATTGCTTTGTTCAGCAACCAACAAAGACGAGAGCAAAAGTAAGTGCTTAAAAAAAGGATGTAAAAATGATTATGAATATTGAGATACCTGTGAGCTGAAAGGTTACACAAAAATTTCTCTCACCTATAGTCTTTGCAAATATATGGGAAGATAATGATCATATTTTTTCTTTTTAAGTGAGAGGAGGAGAGATAGAAAGACAGACTCCTGCATGTACCCCGACTGAGATTCACCCTGCAAGTCCCCTACTGGTGATGCTCTGCCTATCTAGGGTGGATGCTCAGCAATCAACCCATTTTTAGCTCCTGAGGTGGAGGCTTCACAGAGCCATCCTCAGCACCCTGGGCCAACTTGCTCAAACCCATAGAACCATGGCTGTGGGAGAGGAAGAGAGATAAAGAGAGAGAAGGGAGAGGATGGAGGGTGGAGAAGTAGATGGTCGTTTCTTTTGTGTGCCCTAATCGTAATTGAACCCAAGACATCCACACACCAGGCCAATGCTCTACCACTGAGGTAATGATCATTTTTTGTTATCTAGTCACATCAGCATATATATTTTATTTTTAGAACAGATGGAAAAGTAAAGTTTTTATAAACTGCGTTGGTACTGGTAGGGAAATGTTTTTAATATATTGTTTTACTTTGAACATTTTAATTTTTCCCCAACAAGAAATACAAATTGACTCCATTTCATTTCTTTAGTGGGGAAGTCTTATTAGAAAAAAAAAAAAAAGATAATGGCAACAGTAAGGAAAGCAATTATCTTTGTATAAAACACAATGTACCGTAGTAGTGTATGCAAACTCTAAATAAGGCCTTTTAGTTTAGAAAAACCAAAACACTTATGTGAACCTAAAAATAACTTTCTTCTCATTACTTTGAGCCCACAGTCAGCAACACCTAGAAGGACAAGAAAAAAACCCCATAAATGGTTTCATAGATGTCCTGCAGAGAGGTTGAATTGTATGTTTTTAATTATAGACATTAATGTCTTCTAGAAAAAAGTGCCCAATAACAATGCTTTCTCAAAGGTAATAATACTCCAAAATAGGCTCCAAAATAATCATTTAACTATGTGTTATATAGGAGAACTTTGAGGCAGTGGAACATTTTCTAATTATCTGGCAAACACATACAAGCTTTGCTCTTGAGGATGATGTAGCTATAGATTCACCACATAATCCATGGTCTAGCTAATGGGAAATATCCTCATGTAATATGCGATACTTAAATACCCACACAGTTTATGGATAATTCTTGCAAATCAGAGAATGACAGAGCCTATTTGTGATTTAAGCGTCACCTGTAGAGTCCACAGAATACTAGAAATATCCTCCATATCCTCTCTAGCCTATGCCTTCCAGAACATACCATTATGATTTCATCCCTTCAGAACAATTTATTTTCTTCATCTTACATTTATTTGCAGTTTAGAATAATCCTTTAAACTCTTATCCATTATTCTTATTGTAGTGGAATAAGTTTATACACCATTTGAAAACTGAAAGTTAACCAATGTCTGGTGCTGTGGATCATACTATAGAAGAGTGTGAATGAACAGGGCTGTTAAAAACACAAGTAATTGATGGCTCGTGTCTCTGGTTAATTCTGGCAATCTGAAAGCTGAATAAAGGGTTTTATTTTATTGTGGGACAAGAAAGGTGGAGACAAAAAAGAATGTCAAAGAGAGAGAAAGAAAGTGCTATAACTGTTTCCAAAGTTCGCCGAGTCGTAGTCCCTTCTAGATTGTTAAGAATTAAATTCACACTTTCTTTTGGACTGTAGAGAGAACTTAATTATGTGGCAGAATAATACAAAATATTGCTATTTTGACTCAGTAAAAAGAAACCTGTTTAAAAAAACAGGAATAATCCTATTACTTTCTCAAACATAGTTCTACTCATCTGCATCCTTACTCATGAGGGACCAGAGTCTGTCTTTCCTGAGTATACTGTGATAAGATACTCTTGTTGGAGCACTTTATTTTGTGATAGATGCTGTATTATCCATTGGCATGTTTATCAGGTTTAAAATTTATAGGTCTCCATCCAAATGTACAAAATCTATAAATTTCATTATTTCTCTATAACTGAATTACATTTTCTAAAAGACCCAAATTTCACTGAGGAACACAAAACTTTACATTTACTCATTTAAGAAATGCTGTTTTCGTTTTTTTTAATTTAATTTTATTGTTATTATTTATTTATTTATTTATTTTTATTTAATAGTTAGAGGAGGGGAGGCAGAGACAGAGCCCTGCATGCGGCCAGACTGGCATCCACCCAGAAGGCCTACTAGGGGGCGATGCTCTGCCCATCTGGGGCTCTTGCTTCATTACAACCAGAGCGATTTATTAGCACTTGAGGCAGAGGCCATGGAGCCTTCCTCAGCACTTGGGACCGACTATCTCTAATCAAGCCATGATTGTAGGAGGAAAGGAGAAGAGAGAGACAGAGAAAAAGAAAATAAAGTGAGAGGGTGAAGGGTGGGTAAGCAGATAGGAGCTTCTCCTGTGTGCCCTGACCAAGAATCGAACCCAGGACATCCACACACTGAGCCAATGCTTTAACGCTGGGCCAACCAGGCAGGGCCAAGAAATGCTATTTTATTTTCATTTAAACAAGTGTTCTTCTGGGAGACACAGTCTCTTCAGACTCAGCATCTCTTACTCTCATATATTTTTTTTCATGATCATGCATAGAAAATTGACAAAATATTATGTGTTGGAGAAAACTGACAAAATTTCACGAAAGTAATCTGTGTGTGGTCAGTCAGGCAAGACTGTTAAAGAAATGACATGGAAATGGCCAAAAATATTCTTGGGTACCTGTTCTGTGTAGTACACCTTTCTGGGTTATATGGTTCAGTAACAGCCCCACACCCATCAGTCCATTGTGTTTGAGTTGTAACCTTGTAACTTGTAGAAAATGATAGCAATGTGAATGTTTCTTGTCCATAAAAATGCAAATTTTGTAAAATTATATTTTGTCTGGTGGAATGAAATCGATTATTGCCCCAGTATTGAAGAGTTTGGCATTTATTTCATGTTCATTTCAGCCATTCTGATTACTTAAATAATTGTGTGCTTTTTGAATTCTTCCTTCAAATACTTGTAATATGTTCCTCATTCCCTCAGTAATTAGTTAAATAAAATATTTAGCACATGTTTATTTTATGTTTGTATGACAGCCATGATTTTAACTCTAACAAGTCATGCTCTGATGGTTTCCACTGATCTCTGGATGTAGCTGCTCTTCTCTGTCTTTGGTGCTGACTCTGTTCTTATTGTAGTTACTGCTTAAGTTCTCACTGGTGATATAATGAGAAGTCTGTTTTTTAGCATGATTTGGGTGCAGAGGTCCCAACCTTGTTGACTCTCACCTCCACTCTCACTGGTAATGCATTCTCCAACTAGTCCTTGACTTTAGCCTGTTAATTTACCCCTTGCCACAAAGATCTCATGGGCTACTGGTGAATCTAAATACTACCTTCCTAGTATAGGCATGGAAGAATTGCTTAATGTCTACCTCCTACAAGGCAAAGCATCAGGATACAATCTAAGACAATTTTATCTCAGAGTTCCAATGAATGTGGAGATAGAAAATGTTCTACTTTCTCTTAAAATTGTTAATTTTCCTATCGGAGACAACCTCCTTGAATGACTAGTATCATCTTCACCTGATTCTTAATATTCCAAGTCTTTCCTCCCACAGGGCACAGTTCTTCCCTCCCACCCAGAGCTCCAAGGCATTCTAACGTCCCTCCCAGTGGGTAGAAACTTTCTAGGTTTCTTAATTTCTATGTTTAGGACCACATGCATTTGATAAGTAAAAGGTGCTTTGGAGTTTAGATGCCATTCCGTCTCTTGACACTTTGTAACCACCATTTCACTGTGAATTCAAAAACAGCCAGCTTTGAAACTCAAAGTTGAAAATAATGTTGCCTTTATTTAAGGCTTTACTGGTCTTCTCTAACCCTGGATAAAAATAAGTGCATTGAAATAAATCAGCTTATTTTTAATAAACAATATGTCAGGAAGTAGCACAAACATATGGTAGCACTTTTAAGCCTAACAACATATCTATGGTAAAAGTATTACTTATCCCTTCTTTCACATATAAGAAAATAGGCAGATGTTATATATCTTACCTGAACTAATAAGATTACATGGTTACTAAATTTGGGTGCACAGCTACTTAACTCTTTTTTTTTTTTATGTACAAGGCTGCATATTCTAATTTGATAGAAAACATAATAAAGTGATAATAATCATTTATATTTGTTTATAAAACTCAACTGTCTACATGTCTTAATGTTGTAATACCCAAAACGCACTAATCCTCAGAATATTTTATAAATTACATGTTAGGGCAAGGAGGAGGGGCTAAAGTTTTAGATGAAATGAAGGCTGCTAACCATGTATCTATAAAATAGGAAAATTATCCTGGATGTTCCTGATTGGTTCAGTATGACCACATGGGTAATTTAAGATGCAGGATTGAAACAGAAGTCAGAACCAGAGAGATGCCATCATGAGAAAGACTGGACCAGCCATTACTGGCTTTTAAGATGAAAGCGAACTATGAGCCAAGGAACATGGGTGCCTAAGAAGGGGGACAGGAAGGGCAGACTCTCCCCAAAATATCCAGAAAGGACTGAAGCTCTGCTAGCACCTTGATTTGAGCTCAGTGAGACCCATGTCTAATGTCTGGCCTTCAGAACTATAAGGTAATAAATGTGTCATTTTAAGCCATCAAGTTTGTGGCATTATTTGCAGCAGCAACAGGAAACTAACATATGTGCTAAAACTATAACTCTTTAGATTTTAGGGAATTTATATGTTCTAGAAAATTTTTTACTTTCTTTTCTTTCATTCTTTTCCTTTCCTCCTTCCCTTCCTCCCCCCTTCCTTCCTTTCTTGCTTTCTTTTTTTGTGGCAAAGACTTCTCTCCAAATACTTTTCCCAAAAACCGTGTCTGCTACCACACTCAACATCCCTTTCCCACCCACACCCTGGGCACTAAATGAAATGTATTTCTTAGTCTCCTCTGTGGCTATATATGAACATGTAACTGAGTTTGAGAAAATGGAATACGTTTAAAAGTCACTCATGTCACCTCCTGGCCAAAGCTTTGTGAGAAGCAATTTGGTTCTCCTTCTTCTTTCCAGTTCCACAGACTGGTTGCTCTTCTCTACAAGCAGCCTGGTTTTCTGAATCATATCATGGCAGAAAGCTACAATGTTAACTATGAACACTGGGCTATTATACAGTCAAAAATAATCTATCCTGTTCAAGAACTGAAATGTATGGGTATATTTGTTACAGTTATTACTTCTATCCTAAATAATTTTTTGAGATATTAAAGTTAATTTTATTTAGAACTAACTAGAAATCATAAGCAGTGAACTCTCCACTACTACATTCATAGACACACTTATGTTTTAGCCATATTATATACCCACCACTTTCTGACTATATTTTTTAAACCTTCTTAGTTTTACAAATGCAATAGAATCCTGAAGAGAATGGGATTTGAAGAGAAAGAATATGTTCTCAATAAGACTCTAACATTTACAAGTATGGCCTTGGACAAGTTTTGTGGATTCCTCAAGCCTCAGAAAATAAGGAGAGAGGCAAATTTTTTTTAAATTTTATCAAAAGCTTCTATAAAATATCTATAGTTAATATTATATTTAATGGTAAGAGACTGCATATTTTACCCCTAGGGCTGGGAATGAGATAGTATGTCTGTCTTACCATTTGTTTTTTCAACATAGTTCTGAAATTCTAGCCAGTAAAACCAGGTTAAAAGATAAGAAAAGAAAGAAAGAGAAGGCATATAGATGTAGGCATACAGAGGTGTACAATATTCCTGTTTGCAGGGTACATGATTGGATAATTTCAAAGAATCTCCAAAAAAAATCTTAATAAGTGATTACAGCAAGGCTACAAGATATAAGATAAATATACAAAAATTAATAGTATTTCTATAATCTACCAACAACAAGTGAATACTGAAATTAAAAATACAATACCACTTATGATTGCTCATAAAAAACGAAGATATGGTTAGGTATAAATAAAAAATTACATAAAGACTTTTTTTTTATTATTATTATTTTTTTTTTCACTTTTCTGAAGCTGGAAACGGGGAGAGACAGTCAGACAGACTCCCGCATGCGCCCGACCGGGATCCACCCGGCACGCCCACCATGGGGCGATGCTCTGCCCATCAGGGGGCGATGCTCTGCCCATCCTGGGCGTCGCCATATTGTGACCAGAGCCACTCTAGCGCCTGGGGCAGAGGCCACAGAGCCATCCCCAGCTCCCGGGCCATCTTTGCTCCAATGGAGCCTTGGCTGCGGGAGGGGAAGAGAGAGACAGAGAGGAAAGTGCGGCGGAGGGGTGGAGAAGCAAATGGGCGCCTCTCCTGTGTGCCCTGGCCGGGAATCGAACCCGGGTCCTCCGCACGCTAGGCCGACGCTCTACCGCTGAGCCAACCGGCCAGGGCAAGACTTTTATATTTAAAGCTACAAAATTCTGATAAAAGAAGTCAAAGAAGTTCTAAATAAATAAAGACACATTGTATTTACGGTTTAGAAGATGTAATAAACTAAAGATGTAAACTGTCCTTAAATAGATTTGATATAAATTCTATCAAAATATCAGAAAATATTTTTTTAAAATATAGACAATATTTTTTCTAAAATGTATCTGGAATAGTAAAAAAACTAGAATAGCTTAGGGCAACTTTGAAAAAGCAAGATAAAAATGGGAGAAATTGGTCTACCCAATTTCAAGATTTATTACATAGTTACAGAAAACAAGGTTGTATGATACTGATGAAGGAAAAAATGTATAGTTTAATAAAATAGAAGAGAGAATCCATAAATAAGCCCATGTAAATATCCCCAGCTGATTTTTTACAAAGGTACAAGATGTTACTGTTGAGACAATCTGGATAGAAGGTATATGAGCTCTCTGTGTATTATTTCTTACAAATGTATGTGAATATAGAATAAAAAATTTAATAAAACAAAATTATGATCAGTGAACCAGCATCACCTGGCAGCATGCTTACAATGCAGAGTCTTAGGCCAGATCCTAGACCTACTGAATGAGAAACTGAACTTTTACAAAACCGTCTCCCAATTGATGTGAATATAAAGTTTTGAGAAGCAGTGGACAATACCAAACATTTTGGCATTTAAGTCATCCTGATATTTGGTTAGTTTGTATATTTGTTAGCTTTTTTTTTGTAAATAAATCTTTTATGAATGACAAATATGCATTCTATAAAAATAAAACAAATCAGATCCTAAAATTTGAGTATATTTTGTTTTTTTAAGTCATTTAATTTTTTGATATACTATTCACCTCATTATGCCATAAGAACATTCAGTCATTCTTCTAGTAATATTGTTAGAATTGCTGAAATATTTTTTAAATTAGTAAACTAGCAGAATATGGTTTAGTTTATTTTGCAAAATTTATTAACTTAAACAATTGGAAGCCAGAGCTGGTTTTACTCTAGTATATTCCATAAAAAATAATGTGTTGATATATTTTTAATAGTACTTTTTTGTCATATATTAACCAATAACAAAACACATGTCTTTTACTACTCCTTAGACACTAATAGTATTTAGAGACTTGCACATCTCTAAATATTAGCAAAATTTTATAGTATTATCCATCGCAAGTCCCAATTTCATCACTTTTCTCCTCTAGAGCCATGAGTCTTATGCCTCATTTTGTCCAAGTTCTCATTCAATGTTCAAGTGTGAGCATGCTCTTCTGATTTCATGCCTTAAGGTTCCAAACACAAACCTTTCTTTCTTCAGAATACACTCTTCCTCAACCTTGTAAAATGAAATCTGTTTCTCTAGGTCATCAGTGCTTGCAGGGTTGTAAGATCAAATTAACAACAACGTTTAAAAGTACTCTAAATATGTATCCCAAATTGACCAGGATGACACACTGTACTTTGAGCTCAGAGTTATATCCCTTGGACTTAGTATATTACTTAATACAAAATAAATATTGGCTTGCTGACCATTAAGGTAAGCAGTAAGATAGAGAGATGGATAGAAGATAGATAAATATTGATAGATAGATATAGATACATAGACCTATACAATTATATATGATAAATACATAATAAAATACATATATGTACATTTTTATCACTTAATTGCCACTATGAGTAATTACATAAATTTAAGAAACTGCCAAGCTATTTCAAAAATGTCATTTATGAACCTTGAAAATATGATTCAAGCCAATCACAATTTCTTTTATAAGTATAAAATAAAAATACAGAATCATTGTCACATTCATTAGTGAGAAAGAAATGGAAAGATTATAATATAGAAAAGGTAAGAAAGATCCAAAAGCCCTGGCCAGAGAGCTTGTTTGGTTGGAGCGTCTTCCCAAAGCATACAGGTTGCCAGTTAGATGCCCAGTCAGGGCACATAGAGGAACAATTCAATGGATGTTCCTGTCTTTCTGCCTCTCTCTCTCTCTCTAAAAAAAAAAAAAAAAAAAAAAAAAAAGAATCGAGCATTTATAATATACTCGACCCCTTTTTACCCTCACAAAAATCCTGCATTATAGGTAAAATGATAATTTCATATATTGTGATGAGGAAGTGGAATCTCACAGCTGTAAGTGATTAACTCAATGTCAAGAGCTTGTAAGTAAGATACCTAGTATTCAAACCCAAATTTGTCTGATGAGGAGACTGAGTTCTTAACCACTGCAAGTTTCTGTATCAGGGAAATCTACTTGGTGGTGGGATAGAAATAAGAAATCCTTAAGAATATGAACAATAATTTAAATTTGGAGGCTTTTCAGTAAAGATGCCCAAATTGAGATCTTAACAGTTTTTAGGAATTCTGAATTCCACCAACTCCAGCTTCTGCAAAATTCTGCTAAAGCTCTTGCTTTTGAATATTCATGGGATTTCATTCTTTTTTGTCCCAGCACACAATTCAACTTCTTTGGGGCTTTAGTGGATCACAGACCCTTTACAACATAATCACTTCTCCAAAATAGGTCTCAAATTATCTTATTGTGCAAAGAAGTCCTCCCAGCTACTGCTTGTATCACTACTTCATTTTCTCTTGTTATACATTTTTCAGTGATGTCAAAGCCATTGTAAGGTCCTCCATCTCCAACTACCTACTATGTTCCTGAGTTTATCCCAGATCTTCAGTGCTACAACAAAATATCCAAGACTCACCACAGTAAATATCATCTCCAATTCTGCATTCCAGTTGTCAGCTGATTCACTGTTCAGGCACTGTGTTACATTTTCATGCTCAATAGAAACCCTGAATAGGAAAAATACTCCACACTTTTCTATCCACCCCTATCCCCTTTGATCCCACTAGGACAGAGATTTTAAAGTACTAGTATTGCCTTGGGCTTCCAAAATCTCTCAGAGATTATTATGAAAAATTCTTTCAGCTTTCAAGCTTCATAATCTCCTCCCACTTCCCTGGAAGACAGGCATAAGGCCAATAAGCCAGAAGACAATCTGAACAACAAAAACCCTAGCCCAAACAGGATTTAAAATTTACCCTCTTCTCTAACACTGATTCATTGTCCTTGGAGCAATTTTGGGTGCCGCTAAGATGTTATTTTTTTTCTCTATATTATATATGCAAATTGAAAGATCAAGGTTTGGTTTTAAGCTGTACTTTCATTAATAAGAATGTGGCTTGAGTGGGAAGTTAATCTGTCTCTGTCATGACAGATTGGTTGAGTGAGAGCTGAGGTTTCACAGGTAAAGCAAGGTTGGACCGGAACTAGAGATATTCAAATACAGTTTTAGTAGTCAAACACTTTCGTTGTTACTATGAAGAACTTCAGTATATAAACTTATAGAAGCAGTTTAGCAATATCTTTTCTAGTTCAAAAATCTTTTTTTGGCCCTGGCCGGTTGGCTCAGCGGTAGAGCGTCGGCCTAGCATGCGGAGGACCCGGGTTCGATTCCCGGCCAGGGCACACAGGAGAAGCGCCCATTTGCTTCTCCACCCCTCCGCCGCGCTTTCCTCTCTGTCTCTCTCTTCCCCTCCCGCAGCCGAGGCTCCATTGGAGCAAAGATGGCCCGGGCGCTGGGGATGGCTCTGTGGCCTCTGCCCCAGGCGCTAGAGTGGCTCTGGTCGCAATATGGCGACTCCCAGGATGGGCAGAGCATCGCCCCCTGGTGGGCAGAGCGTCGCCCCCTGGTGGGCGTGCCGGGTGGATCCCGGTCGGGCGCATGCGGGAGTCTGTCTGACTGTCTCTCCCTGTTTCCAGCTTCAGAAAAATGGGAAAAAAAAAAAAAATCTTTTTTTGATCTCTTCCAGCTACCATATTTCATTAGGCACTTCTCCAGTACAAAGTCTTAGAATAAAGAGAGGAAAATATATTTAACTGGATATTATAATACACCAAGAGTCACATGCGTTACCATGCCTAATTTTTCTAGGATTCCTCTTACACATAAGAACAATGAGATGTGGAGAGATAAAAATATAACAACACAAAACCTTGGTCTTATCTTAACCATTCTATTCAATCTCTAGAGTTAACTACCTACAGAACATAATGTTTTTCAATAATTATTTAGTGTAAAACTCACTTTATTGTAGAAGACAATACTTCTATTTATATGGTATATGAAACCTTTATTTTAGTACAGCTAAAATGTAAAGAACACATCAAAATAATGTATTTAGTTTATATTTCTAGTTCCTGATTTCTCAAGTTTTATACAATTCACTAAATGTGTAGATTTCAGAAGAACACATACATTAAATTCATTAGAATAGTATTTAGTTACTTGAAATTGACTTGGTCCATAGCAGAATTCTATTAGCAGTTTATTATAAAATTCTAATTCTTAAATGTTCTAGAAATTTTCATGCTGTTGAGTAAATAATTGATCAACTCAGCTCATGCTTTCTCTTGATCCAAAATTCTTTTAATTTAAGTAACAGAAATTCAACTCACACCAGAGCAGCTTAAGTCATTAAATCAAAAGGAAAACTGAGAGAATCAGAAAAAATCCAGAATCTCGACCAGAGACAAACTCAATACTGATAAAACTACTTTTTCATCAATATTTCTCACGGTTTTAGTTTCATTTCTTTTACATGTTTGTGGCTTCATTAGCTTTTACCCACTTGTTGAGAAAAAAAAAATATTGATAGCCCTACCTATATATTTGTATTATGGTGATGAAAGATGCAACAGAGTCATTTTTTCTCCAATTTCACTAAAAGTAAACATGCCGGTAAAGCAACTGATTTACTTTGCTTGGATAATGCAGGGAAGTGTGGTAATGTGATCACAAACCCCACTTTGCCTTTGGTAATAGCATATCAATTCATAAATAGAGGGGACTAGAAGTCAACATTTTTTTTCAGTCATCATCTCTCTTCAAGACATTATGTGTTCTCCTGAGTGAAATAAGTAAATCAGAAAAAACTAAGAACTGTATGATTCCATACATAGATGGGACATAAAAATGAGACTCAGAGACATGGACAAGAGTGTTACTGGAGGTGGGAGGGGGTAGAGGGGAGGAAGGAGAGGGAGGGGATGGGGGAGGGGAGGGGCATAAAGAAAACCAGATAGAAGGTGATGGAAGACAATTTGACTTTGGATGAGGAGTATGCAACATAATCAAATGGCAAAATAACCTGGACATGTTTTCTCTGAACATATATACCCTGATTTATCAATGTCACCTCATTAAAATTAGTAATAAAAAAATTATGTGTTCTCATTATTGACTAAGGTCACACTTATAAATATCAGAGCCTTATAACAAAGAATTTAGAAGTAATTTTATTTGTTTTTATCATCTTTGTTTCTATATTATGTCACAGTTTTATAATCTTCTCATTTTAATTCCAAATACAAGACTGTGATGCACACAAAACCATTTAATTCCTGAATATATAGTTTCTTTTCAGGTGTCATTTTAACTGCAGCTACCAATTCATTCCAAAAATTATATATAATTTCCTTTTTCATTTACTTAAATGCAACATATATAAATTTAATATAAAAGCTTTGAACAAATATTTTCACCCCGAGACTTACATTGTTGAGCAGAAAAACATTGTTGAGCAATTTTTCTATATTATTATTTAACATTATCTACCTTATGATTTTTGTTAAATTTTTCTCTATATATTTAATTTTATGACAAATTATCTTTTTAACTGGTTTACGGTATTTTTTTCTTTTGAGATATTCTGCATTTATTCTAGATTTTCTCTTTAAGGTTGTTTTCTAGAAGGAGAAACCAGAAAAGCACCTTCAAATATTAACAGGTGAACTTTAATATTTTTCTTACTATCTCTGTTTCTCTACTTTTGTTGTGTAATAGGTATCAGAATGGTGCAAGTTTCAATGTATATCTTTCAACTCTTTTACATTTTTATAGTTATTGATATATATTGTCTTAGAGTGTGGGATTAGGTCAGAGTAGATTTTACAGCATTAAAACATTACTTTCTTGATGGCTTACATAGTACATCATCTTGTGTTAAAAAGGTGTTATTTTATTAAAATAGTTTAAAAATATTTTAAAAAGCAAGATAATAGCTGATAATTTGATTAAAAAATAAGAAAGAAATTTGTATGTCATCTATACACAAATCTTAAGAAATAATATTAAAATGGATTTTGAGGATTATGCTTTAACAGTCATTCTGGTTCCTAAAAGTTACCACCTGAGGATTTTATTCTGCCTTTAAAAAATAATCTTAGAAAAATTCTGCTCTCTTCATTAAGATTCTGAAATATACTATTGAACAGATTTAGGAGATAAGATATGCATTTAAATAAGAGCAGATGTCATTTCCAATAGAAATACACCAGAAACAAAATGATGGCCTAGGAATTAATCTGAGCTTTCTTATAATTAGTGAAAAAGGAGGTACTAATGATATTGTACATATGACCAACAATGTCTGTCACTAGGAGGTAATACTAATGTTTACCACATGAGTTAGTATATGGACTCAATGAGTTAGTATATGTAAGACATTTAGATCAATGCCTAGGACAGTGGTTCTCAAACTGTGCGCCAGGGTGCACTGGTGTACCCTAGAAGATTTCCAGGTGCGACCTATGGTATTCCAGAGAAATATGTGCCTGTTGGGGACCAAAAAACCAAGAGAATTTTTGGAGTTTAGATTTTTGGGGAACAGAGGTGTGGGAAATTGGCGGTAAGCTGACAGTCTGCCCAACCCCCCACCTTGCTTGCATGATTAGGTTGCAAAAGGTTATTAAGCTGTGGTGCTGGATTGTTTACACTACCCCTCATGTTCCCCAGAAAGACTGGAGGCAAGTTTCTTCTACCCTTTGTTTGGTGTAAAGTTATGATGATATGTATGGTGGGTGTTTTCTTCACTTGATAAAATTCTTGGGTTGCCTTGGATACGTGATCAAAAATCTCAATGATTTGCTAATGGCCCATTTTTGCCCTATAAATAAAGCAAGATGCAGTTTTGTGGCATGCTTTGTTTTTGCCAGCAGCAATCACAGGGAACCCCTGACCCAGTAATTTCTTAATTCCGCATATTTTCTTAATTCCGCACCATTCCCACGTGGGAACTGGAATTACTAGCTGCACGGGTTTGCGGCATGTGCCCAGATATAAAAATAAGTATAGTTACTCTATTATACCATTTCATTATGGAAATATCACTCTTTTTTTTGAAATATCACTCTTTTTGTTAACACATCATTATTATGTTTATTATTAATACATCATTATATTATTTTTAGATAAATACACCCAAATAAAATGGATAGATTTCTCAAAAAGAAGCATGATATTGAAGAATCCAATTCTGAAAGTGAGCAAAAGTTAGGTGTAAATAAAATAAGACTTGAAGACTGATGGGCAGAATTTAATTTATAGCATTTTCCATCACTTAACAAGGAACAATGTGATTGGATGAGAAACCCATCCATGGAAGCTTCAAGTGATTTTAGTTTAACATTAAGAGAAGAAGAACTAGCAGCTATATTCACTGATTGTGGACTGATGATTAAACATAAGGAATTGTCTCTTGACACCTTTTGGATTTCTATAAAAGAAGAATATTTGGCAATATCTAAAAATGCTTTGAACATTTTACTACAATTTTCAAATTCCATTTATGTAAAAACAGAAAAATTCTTCAATGTATTGATGAAGAAATGAGAGTTTGCCTTTCAAATATATGCCCAAACATTGAAGAAATCGCTAGGACACATCAGGCTCATGTTTCTCATAAACACAAAAATGAAGAAACTTAACACATTAGTGCCAGGACCTGTTGAGTTTACTAAATCTTACTAAGAAAGTATCTATATATATAAAAAGATAACTTTTTTGTCATTTCTTTAATTTTTTAATCTTTTTTACAAATTCTAAAAAGCATAAAAAATGTAACATAAAAATATATATATATATTTTGTATTTTTCTGAAGCTGGAAATGGGGAGAGACAGTCAGACAGACTCCCGCATGCCCCCGACCGGGATCAACCCGGCACGCCCACCAGGGGTGACACTCTGCCCA
Organism: Saccopteryx leptura; assembly: GCF_036850995.1. NCBI lineage: Eukaryota > Metazoa > Chordata > Mammalia > Chiroptera > Emballonuridae > Saccopteryx > Saccopteryx leptura. The sequence goes on along the minus strand of NC_089509.1, from coordinate 29,995,051 downwards.
CCAGGGGGCCATACTCTGCCCCTCCGGGGCGTTGCTCGTTGAGACCAGAGCCACTCTAGCGCCTGGGGCAGAGGCCAAGGAGCCATCCCTAGCGCCCGGGCCATCTTTGCTCCAATGGAGCCTCGGCTGCGGGAGGGGAAGAGAGAGACAGAGAGGAGGGAGAGGGGGAGGGGTGGAGAAGCAGGTGGGCGCTTCTCCTGTGTGCCCTGGCCGGGAATCGAACCCGGGACTTCTGCACGCCAGGCCATCGCTCTACCACTGAGCCAACCGGCCAGGGCCAAAAATATTTTTTAATGTCAAAATAAATTTAATTTTGTCATATTTATTTTGTTTAATTATCATAAAAGCACGCTTGGACTTTATATTTTTTCTTTAATGTTTGACTTAATTATTAAAACATATTTCTCAGAAATTTGTATATAGTGAGCCTACAATTATTTGTAGGATTTTAAATGCAACCCTGACTTCAAAAAGTTTGAGAACTACTGGCCTAGGATATAGTGAGTGTTTAATAAATTTTTATGTTTTTCATCTTCAGACCCGATAAAAAATAGGAACTAGATTTAGTCTCTAATATGAAATACACAACAACTTTAAAAAATCAGACAAAATAAATGAAACAAGCTTTAAGGCACTAGTTATTAGGTGATGAAATCAGATTTCCTTGAGAGGCAGAAACTATACCAAATGAGCCATAAATTTGTCCTCATTTACTGCCTTATAAAGAAAAACTGAGTTAGAGCTCAAGAGAATTATTGAGCTGAGAGTACAAGGAAACCAAGGCAATTAGAGTTCATAGGACAAAGTCCCAGAAGGAGAAAGTAGCACAGAAAGAGAACACTGGCATGTGTAGAAGGTCTTCCTCCAGGATTCAGCAGAACAGTGATCAACACATGCATATGTAAAAACCACCCAAGGCTGCAGGAAAAAAAAATCATCTAAAAAAATTAGAGGAAACAGTCCCTGGTGTGCTCACAGAAACAAGAACAATGCTTGTTCTCCTAGGATAGACTGGGAAAACTACTAATCCACAAAGCATTAGAGAGCTTACTCCTACTTACCTGGCAGGGGAGATAACATAATTTTGAAGGTGCTTTTTCCACAGCAAGCTTTCTGTATGTGTATACCCTTGCAATTTTCCCAAATGTGAGAAACTTGACTGCATAATTTGTGGTAGTGGGGAACAGTGTTTGCATACTTCCCTGAAAAAAAAAAGACTTAAGAATGCCTTGCTTCAGGTTGGTAAATATTACCCCTTAGTGAACACTCCTCTGAGCCTGACTAATGAATTATAAATGTAAGAACTGAAAGATTCAAATTGTTTCCAAATTACTAAATGGCATCCCAGAACAAAACACAAATTTATAGGAATGAAAAATATCCAGCGTTCAACAAAGTAAAACTCATGATGTTGGGCATTTAAGCAAATATCAAAAAGCATACAACAGATAAGAAAATATAACCTATAATTAGAAAAGTAATTTGTCAACTGAAAGTATCCAGAATAAACATGGGTATCAAATCATTAATAGGAATGTCATTAAAATATGTTACCACAAAAAATAACCCAAATAATAGTCATGACAACTCTACTTCATGTTCAAATTTTATGTTGACACATGAAATATATAAGAAGATCCAGAATACCATCTAAGGGGTGGAAGCTAAAATGTTTAAAATTAAAAAAAGAAAAAAGAAATAAAAAGCACAGAATGGGATTAAAAACAGATTAGACATTGCAGAAGAAAATATTAGTGAACATGAGGACTTAGCAATAGAAACTATTCAAAATAAAACACTGGGAAAAAATTACTTAAAAAATAAAAATAATTTGTGATCAGTGGAACAAGTTAAATTGGCCTGGTTTGGGATAATTGGTATCCCATACAAAGGATAAAGAGAAGAGAGAAAAAACATATTTTAAGAAATAAATGTCCCAAAATTGTCATATTTAATAAAACTCATACATTCACAAATCCAAGGAGCTCAAAGAACTCCAAGCAAAACAAACATGAAGAAAAGCTATCTTAAAGCATATTATTATAAAATTTCTGAAAACTTGAATAAAAACAAACTCTTAAAAACATGCAGAAAAGATATATACATGATAGGTACAAAAGAACAAAAATAAAAATGGCATTAGATTTCTCATCTGAAACAAAGCATGTGAGAATATAATAGAGTTAGAACATTACAGTATTGAAAAACAGATTGTCAATTTAAGATTATGTAACTCACAAACATATTTTTCAAAAATGAAAGCAAAATAAAAACATTTTTAGACACACAAAACATGAAAAAAATAATCACTTGGCAGACCCATCCTACAAGGTATATTACAGTAATTCTTATAGACAGAAGGTAGCTGATGGTAGAAGGATGTCAAGATTTACACAAAGTAAAGCAGTTAGAAAATGGAAACCACATGGGTAAATATTTTAAAATATTGTTTAAATATCTTTAAAGGATAACTGACTGAACAAGAAGAAAAATAAACCTGATTGGTAAAGCATTGACTGGGAAAGTAAAGTCTCTGGTTTGAAACCCTGAGGTTTCTGGCTTGAGCACAGGCTCGCCAGCTTGAGCCCAGTAGTCACTGACTTGAACCCAATGGTCTCTAGTTTGAGAAACGGGTCACTGGCTGGGCCTGAGCCTCCTGGCGAAGGCACTTATGAAAATCAGTGATCAAAAAAAGTGCCATAACTACACCTTGATTCTTTTTTTTTTTTTTTTTTTTTTTTTTTTTTTATTTTATTTATTCTTTTTTTTTTTTAGAGAGGAGAGAGAGACAGAAAGAGAGAAGGGGGGAGGAGCTGGAAGCATCAACTCCCATATGTGCCTTGACCAGGCAGGCCCAGGGTTTCGAACCGGCGACCTCAGCATTTCCAGGTCGACACTTTATCCACTGCGCCACCACAGGTCAGGCTACACCTTGATTCTTTGTATCTCTCTCTCTCTCTCTCTCTCTCTCTCTCTCTCTCTCTCTCTCTCTCTTTTTCTTTCTCTCTCATGCATGTGTACAAATAATAATAATAATAATTTATGGAGGAGCTTATAGCAATGAAATACAAAAATGAGATCCTTTGGCTTGTCTAGACAGTGTTTCCAGATTTAGCTATCCTGATAATATTCTTGGAAGAAAATTATAGGATAAATGCAGGCCTTCTACTCAAATTTTAAACTAAAAGAATGGAAATGTCTACAAGCCTGACAATTTGAGATCTTTGTTATGTTGCCAGATAAAATGCCCTAGGGCTTTAATAGATACTTCACTTCTGGGTCTTAAAATCTAAGTCTCTAAAATGAGGCCATTAATTAATGTCCCTGAATTTTACTAATAAAATGTTCAGTATTAGTGTTAAAAAAAATCTATGATTCAACTTCTGTGAAGGTTGAAGAAAATTGAGTAAGTGGAATACTATGCTCATATAATGCTCTTCTGCACTCCATCTGGAACAAATTCTGGTTTTAAACTGAAGCTCTAGACAGGTGTAGTTGAGCATGTTTACACTCAAAGTAACCAATTTGGAAAAGTAGCACCACCTATAGAACCTATAGTTTAGTTGTAATACAGCTCAATATTAATAGAAAGAAATAAGCGAGACCACAGAATTGCTGTGTCGTTGGGATATAGGACATTTCTTTAAGAAGTAGCTTAGAGAAGTTGAGGCAGAGAGACGGAGAACCCTTTACAGCACTTTGTACTTAAGAGCTAAGACTTCAAACCCAAGCCCATTTGGTTTTGTTTCCCTGTTCTATCATTTATTGGCTATGTGACTTTGGGCAAATAATTTAACCTTTCTGAATCTGGTGTTTCATCTATAGAAAAAAAAATTTTCTCCCTAAATATCATTGTAAAGATGTGTTCCGTATGTCTTGAATCACAAATATGTTGAGAAAAAGATCAAATGAAGAAAAAAGAGAGGAAAGAATTTTACTTTTGAACATTTGCACGTGGGAAATTATAGGCATAACTGGAAACTGTACAAACTCCCTGCAATTATAGATTGATCTACCTGTATATTTTCAGAACCAAGTAATGTCTACCACTCCAAGGGGGGATTTAAAAAAAAAGCATAATAGTAGGTTTTTTTTTTCTTTTAGCTATATACAAATGATAAAAGCAAAGACATCAAAGTGGGTAGCCTTTCAACTCATGCTCAATTAGAATAAAAGTTTGGTTGCTGTTTTAAACATTTATGACTAACTAACTGTGACAGGCTCTCAGCTTTGCAAACGGGATGATTTCAGTTGACTTTTGATCTGACTGACAGTTCCTTATACACTTCAGTGTTAGTTTATAACACAAGAGCCCACATCTGAATACACATGTGACTAATTAGGGACTGTTTATGGACCATTCACATAAATTTAACACACAAGAGTAAAGGCATTTTAAACCAGAGGTCATGATTTTAATGAAATGGAGTTAATTAACGAAGGTGCTTGACCTATTTTTTGTATTGTTACTTTTTTTAAAGAAATGAATGAAAGTGCATTTTGCATGTATATCTGCTGAGGAATATTAGATCATTTAAAAGTTAATATTTTGACCATAAAACAAAATTATTTAGGT